>NC_061528.1:4697500-4867500 GCF_022379125.1 Scophthalmus maximus
GTTAGTTTCCTTTACAAAATGCTTCATCTTGCATGCGTGTTGAGTGAGTGAGTGATGTGAGCTAAGACAATTGAATAAGTGGCAATGATACTGTTTTTGATTTCCCATGAATACATATAATAAACAATGTTCATGTTCCTGATGAGGCCAGCACAAGCCGACCGATGAGCCAAAATGCCGTCCAGAGCATCACCACTGAAGATGGCCTCTGCCAAGGCCGATCAACCTCCCACCTATTGTGATGTTTCACCCACAACTTGCACTTCCCGTGCTCCTCTCCAAAATTGAATCACCTGTTACCATGGCGGAGACCTACAGTATCTGTAGGCGCTTTGAGAAAATCACTTTGACGGAGGGGCTGTGAGCAGATGTCGGCAAACCTTGCTCTGGACATTTTCCAGAACTTCTCCTTCCTTGTTGCATGGGAGAAACAAGGAGGGGGGATATAATTCATTTCTTATAGTTTTTGGCATTGGAGTGTGGCCAGTAAACTTCCACAAAATGATCAGAAAAGCCAAATGGTGGACAGAAAGACATTTTGACGATTATTTTGGACCTCGTGGTGACCATCAATGTGGACGTAGCCCACGCTTCCCACTGTGTGTGTGTGTGTGTGTGTCTGCAGATCCACGTGCACGTGCTCTCGGGAGTCGCAGGTTGGGCAATGCTCGACACAATATGGGGCCTCAATCAGACCAACAGCCCCTCTGTCAAATGAGGAGGGGACGGAGCAATTAGCCCGGCGGAGGAGAGAGAAAGAAAGAAAGAGGGAAAACGAAGGGGAATTGTGAATCTGACACATTTAAACAGTGGTCGTCATTAGCATGTGACTGCGCCGAGTTGGGGTTCATTCACCGGCTCCTTGAATGCGTGTTGCTCCGCTGCCACGACCGAACACCCCCACCCCTCTCCCTCTCGGTCTGTCCGTCATCCCCGCTGCCACCTTTCGCTTGTAATCACCCTCTTCTCGCCTCCTTTCTTCGTCCGTTACCACGGCTTTTTTCCCCCCGTCGCCTCCATCACTTTTATGCCGTCATCACGCTGAATGGGAGACGGTGCCTGGAATCTGCCTCAATCGAGACAAAGTGAGCTGTTTAATTAAAACGTAGGAACAAATGATATGTCGGGCACCAGTTGTCAAGGTCAACACCAATAGCGGCGCCAGCTTGTCTTTCCAGTATCGCAGATATGCGTTTGTTTGAGAAGAGTTTTTGCAGGGATCCTGTGGCGACACAACATTAAAAACTCGTTCCGACTTGAATCAGTCTTTCATTGCGCCAGAGGACCTGACGCAGCTTGTGCCCGAGCTGACTTCCACCGGAGCTTGTTGTCTCTCTGCCACGCGAGCCTGGAAAAGAGCAACGTCGCAGGGCCCAGTGTGGTGCCTTCTCCTCCTTTGTGCCGAGATCACCTCATGCCACATTTCCCCTGTCACATTAGCTGCACATCAACACACTGAGCAAACCACACACACACACACACACACACACACACACGTTCACTCTCTTCACTAATTTCTGACGAAGGTGCGGCTTTTGTTTATTTTTGGGCTGACGGAAAAAAGCCATTTTGCACATTTAGATTCAACGAAGGACAGTTAGAACATTGACAAAAACGAGTGTTGGGATTTCTGAAGCAGTCGTGTGTCAAAAATATACATTGAGTTCAGCTTCCGTGATTCTTTCTTCTTCTGTTTTTGAAATCTGTTTACCTATTCAATGCTTGAATCTTAAAAACACGGTCATAAACTAATGTTAATCTAAATGACGTTTGAAAAAAAAGGACCTCAAACGTTTGACATTTAAAGTCCCAGTGTGCAATTTTTCTGGCGGCATATTGTTGTAAAGTTGCAAACTGCAACCGACTGAGCAACCGACAGGGGACACTCTACGCCAATTCCATTTCCGGTTTCCGGCAGCGTCTGAAAATTCAACACCAATGCGACGTATTCTGGAACCGTTTTGTGCAACAACCGTATTCAACACCACGTAGCAAACATGGCGACTCACACGGAGGTCGGGTCCACCCCACGGAACTATATTTAACTCATTTGGACATCAGCGATAATACATATATGAAAACATAGTTATGGACAATATGCTCATTTTTCCGTGAATAAGTTCTTCCAGATTTTGTCACACTGTGGCTTTCAGAATTGAAAGGTTCAGTAATTTCCCCACAGCATCTGAGCTCCGTTTTCTTTCTCACGTCACTCGCTGGAGACGTCTCTGAACCTCGGACAGGTGGAGCTCTGCCAGCGTACACATTGTTGCTCATGGGCGCGAAGGAGCGCGTCAGCCCGGGGCAACGCTGTGGATTGCTGGCGCGCTTCTTCAGTACAGTTCTTGACAAAACAGTTGATGCATCAGTTCAGTGTTATTGGTAGATTGTTGGTTTTTGGTAGAAAAAATTGCTTATCCTTTAAAGCGACAACCCTTTTTTTGTTACTCCTTCTCTTCTCCCCATTCTCTGGAAATCCCTCTCTTCCAGTGTGTGGGCTTCCATCCCCTTCTTTCCCTACTTGGCCTCTCCGTCCCTCTCCATCCCTCTCCCTCTCCCCGGTGCCTGTTAGGCCAGTGCAGCTTGAGCTGTCACAGCAGCAACAATCCGGCCCCATTAGTATGGAAATGAGGCCGCGGGCCGACAGGTGGCCTTGCTAGACAGCTCAATTAAACTGCTCATTAAAGAGGAAAGTTAACGAAGCTGCAGCCCGGTGCCAGTGCGGCTTCCACACACAATGTGATGTCACGGGGCAACAAATTGCCGGTGAGTAGGGGAGTGTGTCAGTCAGTCTGCGTGCGAGCGCGTGCGAGCGTGCACCCTGACCTGCGGGCCAGGGAGTGTGTGTGTGTGTGTGTGTGTGTGTGTGTGTGTGTGTGGGCCCGAGATTGACATGACAGGTCAGAGAAAGTGAGATGGACGTTACTAACAAGGCAGAGATGCGGCTCGGTGATCAGAGGAGAAGATGAGAGGAGGTGGGGAGGAGGAGTCCCTCAGACTCGGCCCCTCGCTGACCGGTGGTCAAACTCTCCGCATCATTAACGGGGAGAGAAGAGCGAGGCGATGCTCTGATCATCACAGGAAGCAGCTGAAAGTGCACAAAGACACAAAGTTTTCATTTTCTTAATAACTTGGAATCTCCTGTGAACTCAACTGAAGCAGTCAGAGAGCGGCTGCTTCGCGACCTCAGTCCATGTTGACAAATCAAGGTGCAACATCACATTAGCAAATCTAGATTTTTCTCTTCCCCATTTATATTTTCTGAAAAAAAAAGATAAAGTCTTACTCACTGAGGGAAAGGAGAAGTTTGGATTCATTTTAACTTTCATGTTGCCGAAACCATCCCTCGTCTCCTGTGAGGTTCAGCGTGCAAAGGGGTAATGTGAGTCTGAATCTTCCTCGCGTGCGTATAGCTGGTATTTTCCTTGGGCTCAGCAGCAAATCATGTCGGGAAATACAATATTTCTCTGCTGCAGCAAAAGTCCCTAGAAACACAATGAGAGAATGTTACAGACTGAATGTTAAAGGTTTACATTACGTGTGTGTGTGTGTGTGTGTGTGTGTGTATGCAAATTTGCTAAATGTTTAGTTGAGAGACACCCTGGATGGAAAGAACATACAAATAGCATTTTTTTTCTTAATTGTTATAACTATACAGCAGATTATATTATTATAATTATATTAATTAAGTTTTTGCTCTGTATTAACTACTGCTGATGGGTGGTAATATGCAGTATGCTGTCTAATGTTTATATTGATTATACATTACAATATGTCATATAACTTCTCTGTATGAGTCTGCCCATTAGCATTTTAGGAAGACACCGACATTTATTACATCATATTAACTCAAGTTTAAATATCACTGCTAATTTTCCAGAAGTTAAAGCAAAGATTATGACATACAAATAAATAACATTGAATAATAATGAGAATGAATTGCTTTATATGAATAGTATTATTGTTTATTGGATGAATGATGAATGAAACATAACAAGTATCATGTAAAAATAAGGACAAAAAAATCAATTTGAAGACATTACATTTTCCTTGTCTTTGTAAATGTCTCTCTATATGTAAATTAAAGCATTAAACTCATCGCAGGAGTCACAGTGTGCGATTTTTATTTAATTTTAATTTTAATTTGATTAGTCTGGTTCGGGACGGAGGTGGAGGGGGAGGGGGGAGGGAGGGCAACATGTTTTAATGGCCGCTCATTGTTTATTATGTGTGAGAATAAAGATGCAACATGACATGGTAATCAGTTTGTAACCCTGAGCAATTTGTCCTGTAATCCGGGGGGCGTGCTCTCTCAAGTGTGAAAACGGGGCCGTGTGTGTGTCTTGCTCTCTCTCTCTCTCTCTCTCTCTCTCTCTCTGCGTGTCTTGTGTGTTTTCTGTCGCTGCGTCTGTGACACCGAGGATCATGGGAGTTAATGGGGCGGGACTCCGGTCAAACAAACGGGGGGTCACGTATCGGCACAAACAAGAACACGGTGAGAAAAACAGACCCTCCGGATTCAGTCAAAGCTGTCTGAAAGATGTCTGCCCCTTATGAATATGCTAATCCCAGTTTAGCATGAACAAAACAAAACAAAAAAATACTCATTAATTAATGAGCAACAATGGCCTCCTTTAATGACACACGGGCGGCCGTTGGAGACTTGTGCGTGTGATTATAATACTGAAAAACAATATTAATCTTTGCACAGTTGAAGTGAAATGTTTTGGGTAAGGTAAAGTTGATTGTGTACGAAAAAATTAAACATGCAAGGAAAAGAAACAACTCATTTGCATGATGGACGAGAAGTCGTCTGTCGCTGTGACGGACAGAGACAGACGCACACCGTCAGAGGTCCGGGCCTTCTCTGCTCCGCACCGGGTATTAACCTACTTTACTCACATCTCCTCCGCTCAGAGACGATGTGAACCAAACTGGACGCAAACAGGCCAAACTGAATACAGACGCAAAACTAGACCGAACCCTTAACAACAACAACAACAACAACAACAACAACAACAACAACAACAACAACAACAACAGAGGGAGCAAAAATGCAAAACCACTAAGGGTGGACTTTTGGTATTCTTGTTGGTAGCGGCGCGAGATTCACCTCTAATATGAGGTGGGACGAGAGAACAGGTGAAGTGTTTCATCGTCTTGACAAGAGGATTTACAAACAATTGGCTTTACAAACATGTATTGTGGATAATAATATCAAACTAAAGTAGAAGTGCACACAGAGAGATGCTACTTCCACACTGAGCAGGGTTTTAAATATTCAATATTGTATGAAGTTTTGACTTTTAACCATGTGAATATTGTTGAGTGGCAAAATTAAGACAATAAGGAGTCAAGCAAAAATGATAATGATAATGTAAAATGAGATTGTAAGACCTGACGGGCAATTTATTTTGTGAGGAGAGAAGAAGCAGCTCAATTGGCATTATTTAAATCCACAAGTGAGAAATGAGCAGGCTTGAGTCACTTCAGCAACTTCACTTACATCTTGCTACTGTTCTGTATATAGTATTTATATACCTTTGTTTTTGTATTTTATGTTATTTTTTTGTTAAATTTTGTAAATACTAACCCTTTTTTTGTAAATTTCTTATATATTCTTCTGTCCACTTTGCTGCTTTAATGCCCGAATTTGCCCATTGTGGGACGAATAAAGCTATGTCTTATCTGCGGGATGAACGGAAACATGATCATGCTACTCTGACACTGCAGCACAAACGACGGCAGTTAGAAAAGCTCATGCTGGAAAAACAAACGGTGCCAATACAGGTTTCTTCTGCAACCAAGGACATTTTGGGGATTATATTTGACCAAACTTTGCCATTTCACAACACTTCTCTCTCGCCCTTTTCCGTCTGTCCCGCGTCCCTTGGTGGGCCGCTGAGGTCCGAGCCGTCGGCAGGCAGCGGCCCACTGGTCCATTATGTGGCTAATTGGTGGCATGAGCGAGACGGCTACAATATCAAAAGGCAGGAAGCAAAGGTCGGAGGGACCGAGGGGAGGGGTGAGGAGATGGAGAGAATGAAGAGGGGAAAAGGAAAACTTAGAGACGGACGAAGAAAAGGGGGAGATTGGCTCTCATTAGAGGAGGGCGTGTTCGTTCTCCACGTTGGAAGCAAATTAGGTTGACAGGAGGAGTGACAAGTTCTGTGTATACGTGTGTGTGTGTGTGTGTGTGTGTGTGTGTGTGTGTGTGTGTGTGGACATGTCAGTCCCAGGGGTTCGGGGTAAGAGGTGTTGTGTACGAGCTGGACAATGGAATTAGCAGGTTTGGCTTCCTGATAAGCTGCTCTAATGATACCGGCTGCATCGGTGGGAAACTGAAAATGGAAGTGTGGGAACGTAAAGTCAAGCGAAGGTGTCGAGCCGAAGAGTGAAACAGAAAAGGGAAAAAAAAAGAGTCCTCGTGTCTGAGAAATCTGTCCCAGAAAATCTGTTATTATTAATTGACTAACTATTGCGGATGATGTCTGCTCCTTTGTTAAAAACTCAAATCTCATTCTGCTTCGTTAAAGGACTAATCCGTCCATTTTACACATCAGGGTCAGTTTTTTCGTCATTACGAAAACTGATCCGGCTGCGAAAACACTGGAATGACATTTGGCTCTGGAGTTAGATCTGGAATAAAAAATGTAAAAAATCTTGAAGGTTGATGATTTTTAGATCTCATCATGGACCAAGTGTCAGTGTATCTCAGCCTCAGCTTGGTCACTTTCTGTTTTCTCCTGACGTCTCTTGTTAGGCCTCTTTACTTCATGCAAGCTTGAACTTTTGGCAGGAAAAACAAATAAACAACTGTTTTTAAAACTACATATACATTTGGTTTCGTCATATTGACCATTGACATGATACCTGATGAAGATCTGATGGGGTTGATGTGGTACTTTTTTCAACGAGCTGACGAAAATCCCCTCAAAGCCCGAACACTAGTCTTGAGTGTGTGCGTTCGTACACCAGGTAGTTATCACGTGACCACGCAGACGAAAAAATATATATATGTTTGAAGGCAGATACACAACAATGTTGATTTGTTCAAGGTTGCATGGATTTCCATCCGCAAAAAAAACAACTTTTAAGCAATAACGTGGTTCAGATCGTTGGATGTGTGAAAGTGGAACGCACCAGGTCAGGATGGTTACCAATTCAAGAATGAACTCTGACCTTGAAAAAAACTGTCTGTAAAGTGGAGCCATATATGAATTATGAATTCATTCAGAAATACTGTTTTGACGGGTGTTTTGATAAGAATCCAAACCTTAAAAAAGTGACTTAATTGTGTGATTATCCTACTAGTGTGAAACCAAAACACCAAACCACCGTCGTGGCCCCAACATCCCCGCTCCCCGCCTCGCTCTCCTTTGCCCCCAAGGGCGTCTCCTGCAGGCCCCATCGTGTCCTGGTCACCCCCCTTCTCCCCCCGTCACTTCCACTGACCCCCTGTTGTGGTGGGGAGAGAGCAACATTACATCTTAATCTCGCCCGCTTGAAGGAGAATGCAGGTCCCTGAAAGGCGGCATTTTCTGGTTACATGAACCCATTAGGGGTGGATCAACCATATGCCAATTGACATGGCTGGGGCTGAATGGCCGACGTGGATTGTAACAGTGGTGCACGGACAAAAAGCCCCCCGCGGGCTCCCACACCTCCACCAGAGCTGAACAGACGTTCGCGCTGCCGCTAACACAAGGCCAGACCCACAATGCTACACACACACACACACACACACACACCAGCGCATGCACAATATTGGACCCCCACTGGCCACAGATTAATTCACAGTGAAATAGAGTCGAGCCTACAGTTTGTGTTATATTGCAAATGATAAAATTATTGTTATTATAACCTAGAGGTGCTAAAAACTCAGTAATAAGTCTGTTTTACATTTTATCAAATTGCAAATAACTTTTGATTTCTGTGTTATTCAACCAGTGGTTTCTTGTTTCATTTCTGTTGGCTAATAAAGACAGTTCTTTTGGGCCATCAGAATTATTCCAATTCATAATGATGTAATTCAAAGTCATGATTACGTGCATAATAAAACCATTTTTGTATCCAAGAAATGAATAAAATAAAGACGCACACCTGCAGAATATGCATGCTCAGATAACCACATTTGCAGACACTCTGCTTCAGTTCCAAACTTTATAACTTCATAACTTCAGATGAAAAAAAAGAGTGCAACCTGGTAGCCGACTTGGAAATAACATCCATCTCTGAGGAAAGCAGATTTTTTTTCTTTTGATTTTCAATTCATGTGTTTTTTCATGAACAATTTCAACAAATGCTTTTACATTTTCCCTCCATAATGAAAAAAACAGCAAATGAAAAGGATGAAACAACTAAATATGTTTTCTTTCTTCACTGTGAATAAGGTATGTGTATGAATTATGAATATTGTTTGTAATATTAGTGTTGTTGCAAATAATTATTTTGTGAATAAGTCTATATTGTTCTCTTGTTTTGTAAATACTTGTTTCGTTAACTCACTGTGATCAAATTAAAAGTCACAGCAGCTAAAATCTGTCTTTTTGCCCTTATTTGACTTTAAAAAAAAAAGATTACTACTGTATTAGTCGCTCAGCAGTGTGATCAAACCAAATACTCATCGTATGAGGTGTAAATCATCACCGACTGCACGCGCGTAATCAAACTGTCATCAGGTGACGACAAACAAAACGAATCCTCGTCTCCTTTCTCCCCCGGTGATCCCACATGAGAGCGCGGGACGACGAGCTGTAGTGCCAATGTGGCCCCCGAATGGAGAGGCAAGCCGGCCCCCGCCACTCCACCGACTGTACCGCTGGAGAGGCCAGTGCGCTCACCATATGTGACAGGGATGGTCAATGGGATTACGTCCTGCCACCTCTCCCTCTCCCTCTTCTCTCTCGGGCCACACATAATCAACCCGGGGGGGGGGGGGTGAAGTCCTGCTCCGCCAAGCTGAAGTACAGCCCCAATACCCCCTTTCCACCTACTTGGGAAGGGGAGAGCGGGGCAGTGGGGGTCTCGTGGGCAGAGAGAAAGAGCGGGGGGGGGGGACGGGGGGGGGGACCACCAGATGGATTAACATATTCAACAGAGACAGAGATCAAGTCTTTATAGAGTGAGGGCAGAGGGAGGCTTTCTCTCACACATGCAGAGGCTGAGAAAAAAAACAGAAATGAGTGTAAGCTGGATTTGTTTTCTTTTGTCATGGAAAAACAGCGATGGGCCAAGTGATAACTACTCCTTCGTCTGTGTAGCCTGGTGGGTTTTTTTTTTTGGGGGGGGGGGTCTCACAATTGCAGACGAGACATGGACATGCGGACAAACACAAGAGTTGGACATGTTGCGCACAAAGTAACTGGCACTTTACTGGAGACTTTTCATTTGGTACGACCTTTTAGTGCCGCATATCCACTTCCATTTCCATTTCCCTTCGTCGCTCCGTCTGCGTCTGTTCCTGTCGGCTGTCTTCAGTGTGCGGCAGCAGCAGGAGGAGAAAATGACAATTTAGGACAGAGAGTCGAAACAACTGGTTAGATCAGATGACGGACGGGGGAGGAAATGAGCAAAAGGACCAAACACTTTCCTCATAATAAGAATGTGAGGGACAAATTCAAGCGTTTGAATAATTCTCTGGAACTGATGCCGTCGCTTTTGTCAGTGCTGTCCAGAAACATTGCAAATAAATAGTTTTGTTAGATTTGAAAACCCATAGTTAAAGTTTATGTTCCGGAACAAAACCAACATGTTGTTGTCTTGGGGGGGGGGACTTTCATCACCATGTGTGTTGTGATTAAAGGAAACTATCACTGACTGTCAGTTATGGAAAAACGTGGAAACGTCCAACTTTTTTCTGTTGACCCCTCCATCGACCTGTAGTACTGTTTTTACTTTTAACAACAACAAAAAAGTGGCAACACTTCTTGGGTAAAGGATCTGAACACTTCTTCCAGCCTTTACAGACACCACACACACACACACACACACACACACTCACTTGGAGTGAACCCGTGGCCTCGTCCCAGCATGGGCACCAGATTAGAGACCCCGTTTTTTTCCGCCGGTTTGCTGTTCTCATGCCGCGTGAATGGCCAGCGAGACGGCCGACCGGCACATGATTCCGAACGCATTCATCTCCACATCAAAGATGAGCCCAACGGCCGGAGGGATACCACCCTGAAAGAGAGCAAAGACCCGGCTGCTAATGTCGGATTAAAACATCTCCCCAGAAAAAAAAGCGGCAGAAAGTAGCACGGTGTGGTGCTTTTTATGAGCGACCGCCGATATGCGATCAGGCTAAGTTCTCTTTTCTTTTTACCACGACACTGTTTAGCTGGCGTGCGGCCCAGACGGGCAGACATCACACACACACACACACACACACACACGGGCAAAAAACACTGTTGTGTCACCGCCAGCCGGACACACAAGAAAGACCAATCACTTGATGGAGAAAAGTGAGAGGTCGCGAGGTAGTGAGTGTGAGGTAGCGATAAAGCAACGCCACCATCGAGGGTATTCATTTGTCGTGCGACGCGATTCGTCGGGGTTTGCCGGCCGTGCGCTAAGAGAGGGAGAAAGAGGAACAATGCGGCGGCAGCAGAGAGAAAGAGGGCGAACCTGCTGCCTGGCTGCCGGTGCTGTGATTGATGGGGTCACGGAGGGGCCTTCGCCGAAGAGCAGTGTCTTCAGAAGGTCAGTCTGAGGTTGGTGCAGAGGTCAGAGTGCGACCAAAGGGAAGACGCAAGAGTCTGAAGAGTCCCACAACACATGTGAGGGAGAGTCAAGCGTCGCAGGTAGTGAGTGTGAGAGGGAGCATCTGCTCAGTCGGACCAACGTGAGGACGGGAAAAACTAAATCTCAATCACCTCCCGGTGCAGAAGGTCGGCTCACCTAGAAAAAAGCACAAATACAGAAACTGATGCTGTAGAAATGTGAACTCGTGTGAATCCTGCTGTATTCACACGAGGGCTCACACAGACATTTTTCTTTACTGGGGGGGGGGGGGGCTGTCAGCTGAAGTTTCGGGAAAATGTCCGTACGGCGACATTTGCAGGAAATTTGCATCCTGCTTGACTTACAGAAGACAGTGGACTAGAAGCTCACCAGTACTTCCTCTGACTGTCAGAATACAATCTAATTCTAACGCCGAGGGTGGTGCTTTCCGACGTCGCCGCTGAGTGTGCGTGGGCGGGGGGAGGCCGCGAAAGCAGTGTGAGTAGCGATGTGTGTGAAGGCTAACGGTTTTCAACCGTGCTGGAGCCACTTGGTAAACACACACACACTATAATTACTGCTTATTAGAGGCTGCAGGGGCCCATTAGTGGCACCGGCCCCGCCCCTCACTGCCTGCCACCTCATTACAGAGAAGCCAGCGCTGCACAGTCGGCCTCATTACCACCTGCCTGTTAAGCTCACACACACACACACTCACACACACACACACACACACACACACATCCATATGCAAGGACACACACAGGCGCGCAAACAAGTCAACATGCACACACCTTGCGAGCACAGTGCAGGTGCTGCCAGATTGAAGTTGGGTGTTGAATTGTTAACTGTTCGATATGGAAAAATAGCTCTGTGTGTGTGTGTGTGTGTGATTGTTTGTCCAGTAAGTAGCACATCACCTTCTGGACAGTTTGTGTGTCATGTCTCTGTATTTTTAGGGAAAGTTTAGGGTCAGTTGTTAATGTGTAAAATGAAACATGAAAAGCAACAACATGCGGATAACATGTGAGATGACTTGAGGAAACTGGGCGTGTTATTTACACACTTTTGGGTCACGCCGAACTGATTTTGACAGATATTTCAAAAACTGTTTTTGTAATGTGTTAGGTCGGATCTAAATAAATGCTTTTCATAAACTTTGTAGTTGAAGTTTCAAATCTTAATGCCACTTAGTAACTTAATCAGCTGATGCACGCAACCTGCAGGTGCTACAAAAGCTTAGACTGTAATCCTTAGCTGTAGATCAGTACTGGCTACAACTGGCACACACAAACCAACTGCCTCTCTTAATTGCCCCCTTGGTGCACCCCAATTTGAAGAAAAAGACAATAATGTCACATTCCACAGACCATGCCACCCTGTGTCGTTCACTGTGCCGCCTGTTCTCGGACACAAAAGCCGGCTCTCAGTCAGCAGGCACTGAACTGGGTGCAGCAGCTGCCGCCGCCGCCGCCGCCGCCGCTTCTTCACTCCGCTGGCGGCGAGGCCCGAGCTTCTCAACAACACGGATTTAGTGGTGCGAATACAGGCGGCCATTTTCTTCTCTCCCGTCCCTGTGTGCCCCCCTTTTAACTCTGCCATGGTAGCAGAGCGAAGCTGCCAGCAGCAAACTCTCCGTCTCTTTCAATCTTGTTTTTTTCTTTTCTTCTCCTCGTTCACGGCACCATGGCAGCACTGGCGGCTGAGAGACCCGTATCTGTCTCTCACGTTCCTCTCATTCTCTGATCCTCCCGGTGAATGTTGTGGAGGGGGAAGGGTGCCAGGGAAGCGAAGTGGCTTCGAGAAAGAGACAGAGGAGCAAAAGTGTGAGAAAGAAAAGTGTGATAAAACAGTGGGACGGAGCAGCGAGCCCATGAAGAACTGACTCATGATTTTACTTTTACCGGTTACATTTACGCAAAAAAGAATTACATATTTCACAGATATAGTTTTGGTTTTAATTACTTTGATGTTATTTTCATGGCTGTGACCATCGTCTCTACATATCATAAAGAAAGATATAACTCTCAACAGGTAGGAAGAGTTCCAGTTGTCAGGATGGCCGAGCGGTCTAAGGCGCCAGACTCAAGGTTCACTACCTTCCGGAAGAACGGGACTTCTGGTCTCCGATTGGAGGCGTGGGTTCGAATCCCACTTCTGACAAGACTTTATTGTGATCAAAGCGGTTTCTATCTAACACCTGAAATAGTGGAAATTGGTTGTTGTTGCGAAGGAAAACTGTGTGTGCACAGCTACTGTAAATACAGTGGGTGAAACATGAACCATGCACCTATCAGTCTCTGAACTGTGATGGACGTTTGCAAGAGGCAGTAATAAATGATTTTACCTTGGATTTTTTTTGAATTTGCTGAAGTTGTTTGATCGTCAAATCGCTGGTTATCATTCTGTACCACACTAAGTATTCACATCACCGATGAATGGACAAACCTACACTGCAGACTCTTGAGCGTATGCAGAGAAACAACACATGGGAAACGAAGACGGCACACACGTGAACACGGCCCGCCGTCAACTCTGACCCAGAACTGAGAGTCATCGGCCTGAAGCACCCGTTCAGTCTCAGCGTTAATGAGCAAAGAAAAGAGTCGGCTCTCCTCTGCGCCGAACAACAGGTTACATCCCCGACAAGAATCCCTCAAATTTCGCACCGTGTGGGTATGGCTGTTTTGTTTCCCCCGAGGTGGCTGATAAAGGCGCATGTGTGGCGGCATTCAACATACCAGCATATGTGTGTGTGTTTCCACTCCAGGGTGCTCCAAAACTTTGAGCACTTGCCCCTCTAGAAGACACAGGCCCGGCCCTCCACGCTCAAAGGAACGGGCTCCATTCACCACCTGGCAACGGCGCTGAGAAATGGAGAAGAGATGGGCAGCGTGGAATGGGTGGGCAGTAAATTATCAGCTTTTTGGAAGGCGAAGACGCGATATTTATTTATAGCATTCAGCGAGGGCACTCGGGCAGGACAGAAATGGAATGGTGGTGGGGGGGTGCGTGTCTTTTGCAAGGGGCATCTTAGGTGGTCAGCATTGACCTGCACTAACCCCTTGTATCCTGTCTCATTCTCCCACCCTTCACACTTGTCTTGTACCCACAGCTCCCGAGACCTCCCTGGTAATTAGGGAACGAGTCCCGCCCACTCCCTGCCCCCAAAGGCAGTAAATTTTCCTCCTTCTCCCGGGCCCTGTGACACGCACACTCACACATCCTCAGAATTGGGGCTCCGGGACACAATTCGGTCCGATCCCCACTTGCTCGATCCCCCACTCTACATTTTATCACCACCCCCTGTTTTGTTTTGCTGTCTCAATCCATCAATCTTCCCATTAGCCCTCCATATTACGGAAACCGTGGGGGAACGCCCCCTTTACACCAGCCCTTCAAATCCGTCTTCCTCCCCTGCACCTCCCTCAGCCTCCTCCACTTGCTGCTGACTCCCTCCCTCTCTCTCTCCATCCATCTATCCGGCAGTCCGGCCTCATTAGTCCTATACCTGTTGCTCTCAAATGGTCGCTCTCTCGCCCCATTCCGGGTCCGTCGCCGCCATTTTTCTGCAGCTTCATTGACATTAGACTGCCATAGGGCGTAAGGAAGGTGGGAGAGGATGGAGATGGACGGAGAGGGAAGGAAGGGATGCTGCGGGTGGATGGAGGTGGGGGGTATAGCAGCACTTTGGGTGGTATGTTTCCTGCGAGGGTGGGACACAATGCCCCCAGTGTTCGGGCAGGCCCACAGGAGCTTGTTTTACAACAGGGGAGGGGCGGCCATCAATGGCCAGATGATGTGAACCACCCTGAGCCGATTCACGGTGACAAACAGCCCCCACCCTCCTCCAACCAGAGTCCCACCTCCTCCTCCTCCTCCATCTCCTCCTCCTCATTTGGGCTTTCTCCCATCACCTCCCTCCTTCTCCCCGCAACATTCTGTTCATTTGGACCAAAACCAGGGCATCAGAGAGCCTGCGACAGCACCGCAGGTCAATTGACTGGAAGTGAGGGGGACACACGCCCACACACACACACACACACGTTTCTCACATGCACAATGGGCATGCATACATATACTCACGCACACACACGCACGCACACACACACGCACACACACACAGGGAGGAAAAAGGCCCTTTTTGTCCTTCCTCTCCTAATGACTCCTCGAGCGTCTTGCCTGAACATTAATTGGTATTAGTTTAATTAAGCCAGTGTGCCTCTAATTTGTGTCCCTCTCCTCATCCTCCCAAAAAAAGGAGAGAAAAAAAAAAGAAGAGGCAAAATGGCTTGATGACGGCGGAAGAATTGAAGAGAGTGCTAGTGTGTCAAGTTGCCAAGACGACCCCCCCCCGTCCTCCTCCTCTTCCAGCTCTGCGGCCCCTCTGTCGACCTGTGTCCTGGAGACCCGGCCGTTCTCTCTGCACCTCAGTCCGATGATGTCGGCCTCTGCCTGTCCAGTTCAAATTTCCACGGCGAGTAACACGGAGGGAAACAGCGAGGAAGTAATGTTTAACGGGATGTTGCCATTGTCATTTCCAGTCGTGCTTGACTTGTGTCAAAAGGACTACCCTGTCAAAATTCCCACACTGCGCCAGTACACACAGTGTTCTACACTTATATACAAACTCAAGTATTCAATTTAATCCTCTTTTGCCTCCATGTTTAAGGCGCAAATCATAAAGATCTGCCCCTATCATCTTCTACAACCCACACATCGCTCTGCCACGTGGTGACACTCCTCACCTCTTCCCGTTTCAGAGTCCAATGAACAGCCGTACAATGTTCCGACATGTGATAATCCTTCAAACTCTTGGATTAACGTTAGTTGGACACATCTCACGTCGGACCGGTGATGCCCCGTTCAGACTACACGACTGTCTAAGTTGTCGGATCGCTGTGCGACCTGCTGTCTTGTGAAAATCTGGCTAAAAAAACGTGTCGTGTGGATTTGAGGAGTAAGTAGCATCAGGCTGCCAGCGGGTTTTTTGTAGT
The DNA here is from genome assembly GCF_022379125.1 of Scophthalmus maximus. Taxonomy (NCBI): domain Eukaryota; kingdom Metazoa; phylum Chordata; class Actinopteri; order Pleuronectiformes; family Scophthalmidae; genus Scophthalmus; species Scophthalmus maximus. Next base: position 4,713,220 of record NC_061528.1, read on the forward strand.
GGTGCAAACTGCGTCGCCCAGTATCCAAGGATTTATGTTCACACTGGATCCATTTCAACCGTCGCCTATCTGACCATGTCTGTAAGAGGTTTCGCCGCCTTCTAACAATATTTTTTTGAAGAGTGCACGTCTGTACGTGTGCATGTGTTCAGGGGTTGACAGCTGGTTAGCAGTGGGGCGGTAATAAAGTAGATAACGTAGTCCGCCCCCTTGTTAGGGATGATGAGCTTGTGTGTGTGTGTGTGTGATGGGATCAGGAGGCCGGTGGTGAGAGTAAAGGAATGTAACCCAGCCTCTCAATCCCTCCATATGACGCTAATTGCGGCAGAACGGGGACGGCCTGGGCTGCTTGTGTACGCCATTGTTATTCCTGCGCCCATTGTCTGCGGCCCCTCTGACAATCGCCATCTGAATGAGGGCCTGTTGAGCCTGGCGGATCCCCATCATTAGAGCCCTTTACAGCCATTGTGATGCGGCGCGGAGGATACTGTAGGGGCATATCGGTGACTCTCGGCACAGCTGAGAGCGCCCAACACAATAACACAGATACATTTTCCTTTCTTTTTTTTTTGTCGAGGCCATCCAGAGAGGCACAAAGGCCACATGTTCCACCTCTGAGGACTTTCTTCAACACACTCTCGAGACTGGACAATTGGAAAATGGAACAAACACTGAGAGGATTTTAAAAAAACCTTTTATCAGCCACTTCACAGATGAGGCCCAAAGGAGATGTTTAATTAACTTTTTAAAAGCTTTTCTGGTAATGGTGGTATCATTCCCCCCGAAAAAATATCTTGAAACAGTGAAAACAATCTCGGCACAATGCGTAGCAGAGTTTGGAAACTGAATGTAATTTTGCCATGAACAAACCAAAGAAAATTGCCAAAAATTCAAATATTGTTTGATATATTGTCAATATTGACATATTGTTATGTACTTTATTGCGTTTATCGTTTGTACTGTAACTGTAGTAAGAATTTCCCTCGCCACAAATAACGTTTTACCTGATCTCATCTTGTAAATAGATACAAGAAAACAATATTTGATCAATACAGCAAGGAGGAAACCTAACTATATATTCTTTTGCAATTTAGTTACAGTGTATTGTTGTACAGTATGTTGTTTTATGACCTGCAGTTCTCTTTTGTATTGTTGTATGTTTTTGTATATGACCTGCATTTTTGTATTCAGTATATATACATATATTGGTTTTTTTCTGTTATAATATGATATTGTAAAGTTGAGGCAGGACTATGCTTCTCGAACGCATCTTGTTTTGTTCTTCGATGGAATCTGACTGATTTATCTGTTTGTTTTATCTTTATGTTTTTATCTTTTTTTTTGTTGTTGTTGATGGTTCGAGGTAAAATAAAAATCTAATCTTATCAAATTATCTCGTGTGACATTAAATTGTGATGATTTAAATGATCAGTTTTTGTTGTTGATTAAACTTTATGTTGTTGAATAACATCACATGACACATGGAGATATGTCTGTTATTCAGCCTACACTTACTGATATAAATGGGTCTATAATACTAAAAGACAAATTTGGCTCGCGACCCTCCATACGTATCACTACGTATAGTGTTTTTATTATTTGCAGTCTTTACTTCTTGCCTTCTTGCTGAAAATAATGAATTAAATTCTTTGTAATATTTCAACAGTGTCCCCAGAACTTCATAAACATCTTTTAATAACCCTCAACAGTCTTTCACCATATTTCCCTCCCTGTCAGCGATTGACAGCAGCACACTTTTTTTTTTTGTTGTCCACACAAATTTGGTTCCTGGTCATATACTGTGGAAACAAACTGCCAGCTGGTCTGAGTGCGGCTCAGTCTAGTCTCTGTCTCTCTTAAAAAAAAAAGAAAAAGAAACAAGCATCTGGAGGCCCGGGATGTGTGAATACGAGTGTGAATATATTCATCCCCATGCTGCTTTGTTAAGTCTCTGGGCGTAAAGCCGTTGTACCCCCCGTGCCCTCCCGGGTGACCCCCGAGGATCAGAGACCAGGTTGTCGAAACATTTGTAACATTTGGCCAAAGCAAATCTCAGGCTGCCTGTTGAATTGAAGCCCGGACCAAAGAAGGGAAAGAGAAAAAAAAGAAATCCCCCTGGAACCCTCAAAATACACCCTACGCTGGACCAGTACCCCCCCCCCCCCCCCCCCCCCCCCCCCCCCCCCCCCCCCATCTCGTTCCTTATCCCTCACACACACACACACACACACACATAGACACTCACACACCGAGCACGGAGGCTCAACCCCTCACAACCTCCAGCAAATCCCCTTTATCTTTTCCCAGCCAGATGGGGCTGCTGGAATAATAGCCAAAGCCCAATGAGTTCCATTCAATTTGTCGTGCCGTCTAAAGGAGCTTGTAAGCTTCCCATTTGCAGTTATGTTATAGTAACCATGGGAGGCTCGGCAGTGTTAGGACTTAATTACCTCCTAATAGCTGTTGTAGAGATAAAGCCCCCCGGCCAACACAACCCAACACTGTCCAGCCCCGGAGGCTCGGAGGCCCGAAGACTCTCACTGCCGCCACGGATCCACGTTGGTGGATCATATGCACTTATCATGACTTGACCATACACCAGTGACCCCCTCACCCCACACGCACCTGTACAGATCTAGACAGTCAGTTCACCAGAGGAGTCTCACCAGAGGAGCTCACATCCGCTAGATTTGTATCCTTTGATACTATCTGAAGCTTAAACTGCATTTTTAGATACATTTTTTTCGGCCTTTTGCATTCAAATCTGGTTCTTCTCCGTACAACTTTCTTGTGTGTCTGTCGGTCGGTCCAGACTGAAACATCTCCGCCAATGAATTTCCTGTGAAACGTGGCGCAGACGTTCACCGCCCCAACGATCTGTCGGGTACTTTTGAATTTTCAGACCAAATACGTGCAGAACAAATGACATTCCCATCGTTGTCATCTTTACTTTGACATTTAGAAGCAATTTGTTAGCGTGCTAACACTCTACCATGTAGTGTACCTGCTAACATCAGCACGTTAGCGTTTGTAATTGGGTATGTGAGCACGCTGACATTGGTTATTGTGTTCGACAGTATTATAAAATTGAATTAAATTGCACTGATACTGTCCAAAGGGACCTACAATCATCGAGGCAGGCAGCCTTGCCTAAGGGCCCACACTGGGATGACCAGGAATCAAACCTTGACCCTACTGAACCAAAGTCATTGGTGTAACCCGCTAAGCCATAGCAGCTCACATAATTTTTGAATATGGACTCAAACAGCTGGAAGAGAGTCGGCCACAGTTCTTTGTGAATGAGGATACATAGATACTAATACTTGATCTTCGTCAAATCATGTCACGTCTTTTATGATGCTATTTAAACATTTTTTTACTTTGCTCTGCAACGGTACAATGTCATTGTGCCCTGTCTTGTTTTTGAACTTGAAACTCGATGCACATGAATTAGCTGAGCTTGTGGACTTAAAAAAAATCTTCCAGTCTCCTACTAGAATCCATATCTCCAAGGAAACACACAACAATCTGTATCTCCATCAAATTATGCGCCTTTGCATTGGCATGATATGCCTTCCTTATTGTGCTTTCTCTTCTTAGGATCGTAAACAACATTCAGAACTGCAGCTGTGACGACCTGAATGAGACTCGGGATGATATTTTACAGAACTCCTCCCCACTTGCCGTATAGCGGTTCTTATAACTTTGCCATCACATTTACAGTAAACCACTTGTAAACGTGATGGGAATCTCACTGGGAGGCAAAGTGACACACAGTAACAGCGGCGGTGGCAGCCAACATCTCACGTTCCTCACCACAGATTCCAACAAAAGCGAGAATTTTGCTTCATTTCTTTCCAAGATTTGGCAGAGAAAGGGAATGGAGGGGGAGAGAGAGCCAGGACGTCATTCATGTCTTTCACTTCATTTGGCCGAGGCCCGGTCAGCTCCCCAGACAGAGGGAGAGAAAACTTCTCTTGTGTTTTTCCACACTCCTCTCCTTTTTTTTTTGTTCCCTTTCTTTTTTTTTATTTTGGAGGCAGATTAGCAGGATTAAGTATGGCTCACATATGCTCCTCCTCACTATTGGTATTCACCACGACACCGGGCCGACCGCCACCCAGACCGATGGACAGAGAGAGAGAGAGAGAGAGGTGGCGTGAGAGAAGAAAATAGAAACGTTGAAAATAAATAAATAAATAAAAACTGTCCTTATACTTTGTGGTTTAATGTTTTGGGGGTTTCCCCAACAGTTTTGGTTCAAGTCCCTTGAGTTCCTCTCGAATGACACTTCATCGCTTCAGCAAACAATGTAGTTCAAAGTGAAAAGACTCTTCTCTTGTTTTTTATATAACGGTACAAAGGGAGGGCCCAGATCTAAACCTCATCTAACACCCTGAGGGACAACTGGTGCACTGACCGTCTTTGGGCCGGTGCCTGCAGTCTGGGTCAACATCTTGTGGAGAGCCTGAAACTAAAAGAGTGGAGATTATTATGAAGCGACAGACTTGTTTTTTTTCTATTTGATTGAGAAAAATAATGAGTGACAGATAGTGTCAGGCCGCAGGACACAGATCACACGGTGAGTTGGCATATGTAACTGGAAACATTTCTGCATTTTTCAAAATTCCTTATTGTGTGACAACAGCAGTCCTAAACACCTACTGGATGAAGAGATGACATGCTCCTTTATTTTTATTTTTAGCCAACTAGTGGTCGTGGCATATGAAACAGTGAGAGAACAAGCGGGAGAGAACAAATCAGTTCATCTCATTTGGGTTCTAGATTGTAATCAGTGGTAAACTGTTGCTTTGACTTCTGGATTTGAAGTATTAAAGTTTTTTCTTAATTTGAGGATATTTGCTCTTCGATTTTATTTCTCTCTTTGGTGCCCCCCCCCTCAAAAACAATTGTTATTGCTATGTGTAAAAGTAGATTCGCATAAATGATGTTCAACTCGACTATATTCATTTGATAGATTTATACTAAAAGTTAAAGAGTCATAGAGAGTTAAAATTAGTTTTGAGCTGCTTATAAACTGAATAACAGCATTACTGTCTTGTGACAAAAAATTATTATAGTGGCATAAAAATATGGAGAAAGTCTACTATTCTGTGGAGGAGGCTAATATTTCTGCAACAATGCAGTGATTCTTGTGATATATATATATATATATACATTCTGTGGAGGTAAAGTCTGTATGTTGTCTGTGTCTCTGAGTTCAGAGATATAGTGACACTGTGTGAATGTCTAATGAAGCAAATTTTGTCACGGATACAAATCTCCACTTTAAACCGCCTCATTACCATAATCTTATTTAAATATAGAGTAAACACGTGAACGTAACGGACGAAGAAAACAAGCGAATATATTTTAGTGTGTGTGTGTGTGTGTTCCACGAACTTGATAATGTGCCACCTGACGGACGATGACGGCAACTGAATTTTCATCGTTTCTGATTGGCTGCCCCAGGTGACCGTTTAAAACGACCCACCTCTCTCTCTCTCTCTCTCTCTCTCTCTCTCTCACACACACACACACACACACACGCCACAATAGTTCGCAAAGTCTAAAATTAGGACTCAAAAGTGTGGAACTGAAAAAAATAATCATAATATTATTGTAAGAAAAAAATCACCACATTTTACATTTCAATTCCCCACGTTTCCCCTTTTGTCACTGTTATTAATTAATCTTCTTTTGTCCCGGTACGTTTTTTCTCTTTCTTAATAAATTATTTAAATATAAATAAATAAATTCTGAATTTAAAACAAAAATCCAGATCATCAAATAAATCAGAAACATTACTTCAAGAATGTCAGAAGGATAGAACTCATTAAAAAGATCAGAGTTTCTATCAGAAATATTAAAAAAACAATATTTCCATCCACATGACGACCTGATGCCTCCCGTCGTGTGGAAACGGATAAAAGCAACAACCTGTTGAGGGCAATTAGCGCCGATCGCGTCGTCGTGTTCCCGCACAAAGCCGCAGTCAACGTCTGTTAGCGTCAGTTGGAGCCCGGGGCCCGTCTGTCAGTCAGTCAGTCAGTCAGTGTGTGTGTCCGTCAGTCAGTCAGTCAGTCAGTGTGTGTGTGTCCGTCTGTCAGTCAGTCAGTCAGTCAGTCAGTGTGTCCGTCAGTCAGTCCGTCAGTCAGTCAGTGTGTGTGTCAGTCAGTCAGTCAGTCAGTGTGTCCGTCAGTCAGTCAGTCAGTCAGTCAGTAGTCAGTCAGTCAGTCAGTCAGTCAGTCTGTCAGTCAGTCAGTCAGTCAGTGTGTCCGTCAGTCAGTCAGTCAGTCAGTGTGTCCGTCAGTCAGTCAGTCAGTCAGTCAGTGTGTGTGCCCGTCAGTCAGTCAGTCAGTGTGTGTGTGTGTCAGTCAGTCTGTCAGTCAGTCAGTCAGTGTGTGTGTCAGTCAGTCAGTCAGTCAGTCAGTCAGTCAGTCTGTCAGTGTGTCCGTCAGTCAGTGTGTCCGTCAGTCAGTCAGTCAGTCAGTCTGTCAGTCAGTCAGTCTGTCAGTCAGTCAGTCTGTCAGTCAGTCAGTCAGTGTGTGTGTCAGTCAGTCAGTCAGTCAGTCTGTCTGTCTGTCAGTCAGTGTGTCCGTCAGTCAGTCAGTCAGTCAGTCTGTCAGTGTGTCCGTCAGTCAGTGTGTCCGTCAGTCAGTCAGTCAGTCAGTCTGTCAGTCAGTCAGTCTGTCAGTCAGGGGCCCTCGATCTGCAGCAGCTCGGGCCACACATGCGACCGCTTCGCAGGACTAATTGAAATGTTACACGATCATAACCGTTAAAAACAATTTCTGCACACTTCATTAATCAACGTTAAAGATGCTCCGCCAACGGCAGCTGCTGCTCGACAGCGGGTGGAAACGGACAAACACAGGCGGGAAACATATTGTGTCGCTTATTGGGGCTTCGACCCGTTATTAGTGTTCGTGAGGGGATTTATTTTAACTAAAAGAAGGAAGCAGATGAGATGAGGATTTAAAAAATAAATCGAAAGAAAGACGCCAATATTGTTTAAATCAACAACAAAAGGTGGTAGGGAAATTGAATTTAAATATGTTTAAATGTTTCTTTAAAAAAATGTATAATCTCGATTTGGCAGGAAACGAATGAATCATAATTCATGTAAAAATCGTTAAAATTAGGTGTGGATTTATTGTAATCCCTCTTCCGGAATTATAACAACAGAGACGTTTGTACGATTAAATTCTGGGGCCAAAACGCGTCACACTGTAATAAAAATCTCCTCCAACACGCGGGGCGAACATTTCCACAAGACGGAGCCATATGTGGGAGGGACTGTGTCTGATTTCACTTTAATAGTGATGCGGTGTGTTGGTAATTACATCAGGCTGGAGGACCGTCCGTCACCTCCCCTCCTCTCCATCCTCGCCCCCCGCCTCCCTCCTCCTCCCTCCCTGCACGGTGCTGATTGGTCGCCGCAGCCGGGACAGACCCCGCGTTGTCCCGGTGACCCGGCCTCTGTGCGCCCGCAAGCTCCGCTATAAAAGCCCGCGGCCGGACGCGGACGTGCCAAATGGGCTGTCACACGCGGTGCCTGGGAGCTATCCGCGGATTGGACGTTTGGAAGATTTGCACACCGTCGCGTCTGGAAACTCTCTCGGTAAGTGTTGTTGTTGTTGTTGTTGTTGTTGTATGGTTATTAGGGACGTTTTACAGTTTAGTCACTGTGTGTTGAGCCAGAGGCAGAGAGGAGACGTGAGCTGAGCACTCAATTGAAAGAGATGTAGGTTCGTGAGTCTCGTTGAAATATGAAGTTTGATTAAATTGCAGCTGGCATCATTCTATAATCACCAATCGTTGCAAGTCCAGAGTTGTGGATCCGCCACATGACAGTGTTCCGTTCCTCTCCAGAACCTCGTGCCGGACCAGAAGCATGGACTCTGATACGAGCCGCGTGTCGAGCAGACCCTCCTCGCCCGAGGTGGACGACATCTTCCTGGCCACCCTGAAGAAGTCCGTGCACGGCTTCTCCGGCGCCGTGTCGTCCACGCAGGGCGACCTGCCGTCGGACATCGCGTGCCTGCGCGGCCTCAGCGACGAGGAGGCGCTGCTGCGGCTCTCCAAGAAGGACCGCAAGCTGCTGTCGGAGAACGAGCTGCAGACGATCCGCCTGAAGATCAACAGCCGCGAGCGCAAGAGGATGCACGACCTCAACGTGGCCATGGACGGCCTGCGGGAGGTCATGCCCTACGCGCACGGGCCGTCGGTGCGCAAGCTCTCCAAGATCGCCACGCTGCTGCTGGCGAGAAACTACATCCTGATGCTGAGCAACTCGCTGGAGGAGATGAAGCGGCTGGTGAGCGAGATCTACGGCGGCGGCGGCGGCGGCGCGCACCACGGCGGCTTCCACCCGTCGGCCTGCGGGACTATGGCGCACGCGGGGCCCGTGCCGGCGCACCCGGTGGCTTCGCACGCCGCGCACCCGGCGGTGCACCACCCGCTCCTGCCGCCGGTCTCCGCCGCCTCGCTGGCCGCGCCCGGCATCTCCGCCGTCACCTCGGTCAGACCCCACCACGGACTCCTCAAGGCCCCCACCGCCGGCGCGGGCCCGCTGGGCAGCAGCTTCCAGCACTGGGGCGTGGGCACCGGGATGCCCTGTCCGTGCAGCATGTGCCAAGTCCCGCCTCCGCATGTGTCCAGCATGAGCGCGGTGGCCATGCCGCGGCTGGCCAGCGACTCCAAGTGACTCCGAACCACACGTGGAAACGAACTGGTTGCTACAGACTCATGACGCTTTTTACATTTTTATTTTTATTTTATTTATCTTTGATGCTGAATCCGTTGCGTCGACGGAGCCAGAAAAAGACAAATGCATTGATTTTTTTTTTTTTTCCTTCACTGGAACTTTGTGGTTTGGCGACTAACTTTAAGTGTTTTATGGTAAATTAACCTCAGTTGTAACCGGTGTCTTTTCCTTCTAAAGCACAACGAATATGATCTGAATTCTGGAAATATTTGATGGCCCCAGGCTTCTGTTTGATCAGATGCTCTGATCAGTGAGGCATCATTGGCAAAGACCCCCAACTTGAATCGAACCACAACTATAGTGTAAATATGTAGATGGATTAATCAGTTTAAATAGTCGGAGATATTATATATTAGAGTCTTGTAATTTGGGGAGACCCCCCCCCCCCCCCCCCCCCTTCACATGTTGCACCTGCTTTATTCTATCCCCTTCTAATTCTATATGCTTCTCTCCCCTTACTTTCTGCCCAGTGGGCTTCTCCTTCACTGCCCCCCCCCCCCCCCACACACACGATGACCACTACTTCTTTATTTTTTTAATAAAAAAAAAAGACAAGAAAATGATATTTATTTACTTATTTCTAAGGGGATGGATTTCAGATGGATCTCTGGTTATGTTGGGATTTTTGAAATGTAAAATAAAGACGATTAATTGAAAAAGGGAAAAACAAGTCTTTGGTGATGTCTTTTCTTTAAAAAATATATGTATTTTTACTTCATATGACACAAGTTGACATGAGATTTCAAAAGCAGCACTTTTGTCAACAGGCTTTCGGCCGGAACACCAACATTATTACAGGTGACATCAAACAAAACACCTCAACATATTTTATACAAACTAAAAAAAAACACAGCAGGTCTTTTTTATCACAGTGATAATTAAACTAATTTATTGAAACTAAATTCAATGAACATTAACTTTTATATTGATTGTAATTTTGACAGAACCGGACCAATACTTTGATAGATGGGAACTGTCCAAAATGTTTTATCTTTTTTTTTTTTTTTTACTTTTAAATGAACCTAATGGCCTTCATCAAGTTTTGCTTATATCTTCATAAAGTATTTAAAAAAATGCATTGATTTCATGAATATGAAATCTATCTGAGAATTTTGTGTTTTTCAGAAAATCCCATGAACAACGTCTGCAGTGTAAAATCATGGATAAAATAAAAACAACAAGGCTTTTGGTTCTTATGACAATCTTAATGTTTTTTTTTAAATAACTTTAACTCGTAGACTATGATTATTAGATCTATCCATGTAGGGTTTATAATAATGATACTATTAATATACTAATAAACTAAAAAAAACTATAATATACAGAACTAATTATGCCAATCAGAGAGTTTTCTGTAGTAAAACATTTTTTAATTAACGGATCTGAGATTTAATGAATGAAATGAACATGTTTTATATGGTATTGATATTTTAAGATTGCTGTCGTTTTCCTCCTCAGCTAAAAAACTAAATTGGTCACAGCTCGTGTTTCCTGCTGGACGAGATTCAGATCACAGCACAGAAAGTGTTTGTGATCCTTCACATTCGACCCAAGGTGATTTGGACATTAACCTCTTTTCATGCACAAACCTGACAATGTCACCAAGGAGCGATGAATCTGTGGACACCTGCACGTCCGACTGCACATTCATCCTGCAGAATAAAAGACAGATATATAAGAGATTGTGAATACCTTTCTATTTACTGACTTTTATAAGAAGAGGGCATCCACGAAAAACTATATCCTGAATCTCTCTTTACAGCCTCGAATAAAAAAAAAAAGTTCTGCTTGCAGAAAGAAGCCAGAGACGAGTAAAGGCTGGTAACACTTTAGGAAAAGGCAGCAGCTGCACAGCAGATTGTGCACGCTGTTGCAATGTTTTCCGAAGGCTTTTTTGAAGCTGCAACGATATGAACTGAATCGCTGAATATTCATGCACGCATTTGTTTATTCGTCTCATTACTGGAATTGAATTATTCAAAGTCCTTCAGCGGTTTTTGTAGGACGTTTCAAAGAGGAAGAGGTCAGTCGGTGCAACACGACAGATATAGAATCTGTTTGCAGGTGAGCAACGAGACAAGGTCTTTAAAAGGGCCTGAGGAAACAAGTATAATATATTAGAAGAAAAGAAAACCCTTATACTCATAATACTATATTTAATTTTGCTTTGTGCAACTACAGTTATGCATCCCACGTTCATAAAAGCATTCAGCATTAAGTTCAACATCAAATTATATATTTACTATGTCTGACTTCTGCAGAATCAATTGGATCAATATTTAGGATCAAATCACAGCCGACCAATTAAAAAAAGGAAATGTTCCCTGAAAAGCTTTTGCTTATATGACCTTAGCTACTCACTGTACAGACGCTTTGATGGAACATAAGGCAATGCTGTTGCAATAAACATTCACTTTTAATCAACTTGAAATCTTTTATTTTATTTAGATTTTGGAAGGTTTGTTTTTGCGAACTGTAAGTCTGATTCATTTCTACCAGAGGCGTTGGAAGCTAATTTGGGAAAGCAAGGAATAGAAATTCATGAATGAAGAATAGCAGATACAACACTAACAGGTGAAGAACTCCCCTTCATAACCCGGTGACGCCTGAAACAGACTGAACATCACAGATTGATGATATCATACAGAATGAGAATGAACACAAAGCAATCAAAAATTCACAAAAATAATTGAGTACGTGTGATAGTTAAGATCAACTGTGTGCTCCATTTACAGCCTACCGTCACCTTCACCTCTGATTCTACAACCGCAGATTTAACACAACATTTTGAGCGGGGGCATAAAGGAATAAATCGTAGGATTATTTGTCTCAGAACATCTGTTTTTACTACAGGTATCTTTACCCCAGAGTCAACCAAGCACCATTTGTCAGTGCAAAATGTAGTTAACACAGGTTACTGAGTATCGTATTGCAAAAATAATTAGACCTCCCTCTCCCCTGTGATGTCCTCTCTTTTTTTTTTCTTCAATTTTCAACAATGATCTCTTCTTCTCTCCTTCTTTTTCCGATGTGCACAAGCAGCAAATTCCACAGCTTCAAACGCTCAAGATTTCAAATGTCTGCCAATGAGGGCAAATTAAAAGAAAAACAAATACCATCTTAATAAGGTGTTAACTCAAAGCAGCCTCAATGCTCCCTCTCTTAAATTATCTACATCTCTGAACTCCACTTGAAAGATGATCCCAATTCTTTTAAAATATATTGGTCAGGTCTACAGGGAAACAAACTTTAAAGGCTGTAATTGCATTAAGGCCAATGCATACGTGCATATGAAGATTTCGTCTTCTTAAATTAGGGGCAAGCCTATACAGCGAAATCTGACACTCATGAGAAAGTTTTTTTCTACAATGCACCCGGATAAACATGGTGCTAAAGTTAAAAGAGAAACTGTGTGACTAGCATCTTTTCAGCTTTGCTTGGAAGATCTGGTCAATAGCAGCTGGGCCTCGCATCCCTGCGACTGGATTTGAATAAACAGCTCCTTATCCACTGTTGGTGGCAGGCTGACTTATCCATTGATGCTGAGAGCCCGAGGTTGGTCCTGTGACAGTTTAAATATTCATAACTTTGGACAGAAGGGGAGCATCAGTCTTACACTGTGGTAACTGGATTTAAACCTTCCCCGAAAACATCGCACAGATGTACAGCCCTTTCAGCTCCGCACGCATCATGTTGTGTTAGCTGAAAGGATTAAAGATCGGTGGGATGCATCAAAGGTAGCAGAATAACAGAATAACAGAGAGAGAGAGAAACATAGTCAATGATGGCGCAAAGGGGGAATAAGCGAGAGGAGATAAACAAACAGAGAAGCTGTAAGAGACAAAGGCGGGATTTAACACTTACAAGGGAATAGATGGAGCTCTAAGGTGAATATGAGACCTTGGAGGTCACTCTTTCCCATGGGACCGGTGTTTATTTCAACACAGCTCATCTGCTCACTATTTGCCAGTGTTAAACACTGTGATGTACACTGACACACAAAAACACCGACTGTATTGAATAGATCTGCAACAAGTGGTGGCCTAGCTAAGAATTAAGCTACTTTTTTCCCCAGTTCCTCGGAACAATTTGATGATGCCTACTTTTAGTTGCCGTGTGCCAATTAGAAGACACAGTTAGGCCACAACCACAAATGCTTCCCTGGAGTTATGGTAATGGTCAGCACTGTAATCACAACTTCTAGATTGAAATCAAGGGTTTTACAGGTTATTTTTTAAGTGTTACAAATTTGTGAGCAGCATTATTCTGGATTAGTTTTCTTTCACATACAGTATGACGAATCCAGCAGGAGAATGTCCAATTCATACCAATGGGAAAATGTCAGGAACATTCTGTGGCATCTGAGTACAGCATGCAGGAGGCAGGACATGACAATAAATCCTGTCTGGAAAGCTGTTTTTTTTGTTTACAGTCATCAACACGCCAAATCACTTGCTGTGAGATTTTCATGCTGTAGGGGGCTGGCATAAAATGTTTGGGGGAAATGTTCGGAGCAACCTTTGCATTCAGCCCCTCTCTAAAGGTTCAGGATAATGTCTGGACTTGAGGGCGTATCTCAAAGCAGCTCAGGTGATAAAAGCACCAGGATGGGCCTCTCTAAAGTGGACAGGACTCTAGTGAATCTGAACAGAAGGACTCAGAACAGGCATACCCAGGTTCTTTGCTCACCGGGTTGACACATTCACAGTTTAGTTAATGTCAATAGTTGTCTCATTGTGGGAACCTTTTCCCTGAAGAGGCAGAGAGGTTCAGTTTTGTCCAGATTGAGCTTTAGGTAGTGAGATATTTGCCAGAATAGCCTTCACCTGATAGGAATAGCTGGGTGTCGTCTGCATAGCGGATGACGTGTTTGCCAAAACCAGCGTGAGCTGTTTCATGTCCCAGTCCCGATCTCAGATCCACTTGAATTGATGAAATAATTCAGCAACAATGAGCTTCAAAAAGGCAGGATGGTCTGAATGATGGTCCAACCTGCCAATAGTCTGAAGGGGTATGAATGTACACCTCTGCCAACGGATTGGCTTGACTTGTAGAGACACAATTGAACATGACAATATGAATAAGGCTATCCCTGCCCACCCTGCCATAACTTTTGCCTGCACCAGGAATAAGATCTGAGTCTGATATGGGTCAGATTCAAGTCTTACAAGATCCAGAATTGATGAAGGGATAGTAACGGGAAGCAAAATGTTTGTTTATGCAATTTTGGCCAAGCTAAAGACATACACCCCCAGGGTGTCTTAGGAACTCCTGAATTTAATCAAGGTCTCTTCTGATTCAGAGTCTCTTGGTTTTCTTTTAACAAGGAAGAGGTGTGGATGACGAATGTGAAGCTACTCGTGGGCAAATATCAGAGAAACTGAAACTCTTGCATTTACATAATTATTAGGAGATTTATGCAAACTAAAGTTAAATACTTAAAACATCACTGAGTGGTGTGCGTGCGCGTGTCTAACAATCTATGAAGAGCAGCAGATGAACTACCCGATCGGGTGGATCAATGTGTTTGGTAAAAGCCCAGAGGGACAAAGACAGAGGGGAGTGAGAGAGAGAGTAAAGGAAAGCGAAAGAAACAAAGCGAGAGAGCAGAAGATCCATTGAGTGTGTTTTTTGTGGCTGAAGAATTGTCCCCAGTGGCTTTGAAAAGAGGGATAATCCTGTCAAGTAAGCAGACCTTTGGATATTCATGACTGGCCGAGCGGCTCCGCGGACTGAAGGAGGACACAGTCAGGATGGGATTAAACATCAAAGTGAATCAGAGGAGCGCAGGACTGGGACGTGAATCAACCAAGAAGAAACACAGGGGTGTCAGAGGGGTGTGCTTCGGGGACCAGTTGTCTGGTGGGTGGACAGCACTTTGAATGACTCCGGCATGAGGGCCTCCTAAATACCATTCAGGAGAGAGATATGGTGTGAGTGCACCTGCCCGCCAAATCTGACAAACATATCCATACATAAACAGCCAATTTTGGCAAGAAAATAAATTCTCACCATTGTCACCCTCGAGTCTGATGAGCTGCTGAATCTTAATGCTATCAACATCTTAACGATCGCTCATGCAATCATCTTTTTTCATGACATCTGTTTGTCCTGTTCCAATGTGGTTTTACCCCAGTGCACAAAGCCAGATCCATGAAGCAAAGGTTTTCCTAGTTTGACATTGAAGAACTCGACTGCTTTGCCCCGACCAATGATCCGAACCTCATGCAGCGCCTTTGGGATGAAGTGGAACACCCACTGTGAGCCACTTCTTATCACCCAACATTAGTGTTGGACTTCACTGATGCTCATGTGTCTGAATGGGCGCAAATCCCTGCAGCCAGATTCAAAAATGTGAGAAGACTGAAATGTCGAAAAAGTGGTTTGAAAATGACAAATTCAACTATCACCTATGGGTATAATGTTCCGATGTCCACATACTTTTAGCCATATAGCTATATATTTGCAATTGATTTATATGCCCAAGTTTAGAGATATCTGCCTGTGAATATCACTGCATTACAGTAGATAATTATCCAATGGCTCTTGTAGCATTAAAATGTAATATTTGAATAATTTAACAGCAAAAACGTCCTTTCAGAAACAATGTGGTGGTAACTGGATATTTTGGGATATTCCTGGAATGAAGAAAAATTATTTTTACAGCACAAAAAAAAAAAATCTTTCTAAGTTTTCTCCAAGTTTACACCATGGTAAACAAAAGTGAATAAGACGGTCATCTTCATATCTGAGTTCCCACCATGACTTTGAGTGTACGAATGACGTCCCATATGGTTCGTTGACCATGTCACGCTCATGTCTGTCCCCTGGCAGTGGGCCTGCCAGATATGATGCTGCTGGCAGCTGGGACGCTTGGACAAAGGGACTCAACCTGACAGGATTCAAGGAAACACACACACACACACACACACACACACACACACACACACACACACACACACACACACACACACACACACAAAAAGATCTTACAGTTCTGTTTTGCTTTCTTAGACATATGCTTAATGATTTATCTGATTTATCCACTATCTCTAGATACTATAGAGTCCAAGGTCTCATAGAATTGGTAATATACCGCACTTCCTGTGTGACCAGATATGTTTTTTCATAGCCAGAAAATAACCGTCTTTGGTTTGATATTTCAGCAGTTCAGCGTGATTAATTCTGCTTCTACAGCAACCACGACACCGTGAAATGTTTTAATAACTACAACCCCAATTTGTCAAGTTACTGAAGCCTGCTATCATGTTGCGCTGCAACATATGTCTGCTCTCGAATTGTTGCTTCCCTGGGGTCGGCCGTTTCATAAATCAAATTAGCACCACACTCAAAATGGCTGCCAGTAAACCCCCCAAAAAAGAAAACTATCTATCTGCACGTTATGTTTTAGGTCTGTATTCAAACTTTTACGTCATAGAAAGATACAGGAATAAAATCCCAGTCACTCTGTATCTCACACAGTCCTCAGTGGGGAGCAGCATTGAGTTTGCCCAACATCTGTGATAAACCTGCTGCAGTTTGATCAGAGTGGACGTTGAATAGAAAGGCAGAGCAGTGGCTGCTTCAGTCTGATCTCTCAGGTCTTAGTGGGGATTTTAATGTGCTAAGAGTCTGTGTGAGGAGCAGGAGAACAGTGGGAGGTGAACGAGCTGAGGAGGAGGAGGCTGGAAGGCATAGAGGAGAGATTCTGGGCTGTCACAAGAGAGGGCGGGGGGGGGGGGGGGGGGGGGGGGGGGGGGGGGGGGGGGGGGGTAGTAACTGTGTGTTTGTGTGTGATAAAGGCTGTAGGCTGACAGATGTGTCCGTCGACGCCTGAAAGAATCATCTTACATCCACTGCATCCATCTGCCAATGTAGCGAGGCAAGATTTTGTGAAATCAGAACAATGTGTTAAAATGCAAAGTGGCGTTCTCTGATCACAAAAAAAACGTTGGGGGAAAGGTTTTTCACCGCACACAGATTACACTACCCTTGTTTAAAAACTAGTTAAAACAGACAAAATAAATAAGCAACGTAACAATTGAATTTCCAGAGATACCAAATAGGATCAGGACTTTTGAGAAAATTCAAACAAAATGTTGCCTAAGAAATCCTAAATATTAGTCATTGAATAGTGAAGGAAAAAAAAACAATTTTACAATTACAGTCATTACAAATATGACATATTTCCCTAAAAGTGTTTTTAAGAAATAATTAAATTAATTCATAATTGTCTTTCTGTTTTTTCCCATTCAAAATTAAGGGGAAATTTATGGTGAAAACTGGGTATTAATAAAGACAGAAAGAGGCCGTAGTTGAACTTTAAAAACTGGTGGTAGAAAGCGGGTGGCAGTCAGCAGGTGGATGGGACGACGCGCTGAACTCTGACACCAGCGATAGTTTTCAGTTACCACTGATTGAATGACCATTGATCCGCTCATGGTGAGGCAAACAGGAGAAATCAGGGCGCCAGGTCAGTCAGGAGTATCCTCCCGCTCTGCCTGGTGGATCTCTCAGTGCTCCACCGGGCAGCTGGGAGATGTGATCCCTGCAGCGTGTCCCGGTTCTACATGTCGGTGTGGCACGAAACATTGTCCGGAGGGGAGGAACCATCCCTTCAAGGCCTCATCCAAACCAACGTGGATACATTCTAAGGTTTTTTTTGTAATGATTGCTCATTCAATCCATGTCTTTTCCCCCTTTCACAGGATCTCGTCACTACAAGAAGTCTAATTTCGGGGACGTGTATCATCATCCATCATAGCGCTGTGAGCTTTCACTTTTAACAGGGACTCTGGTCTCGCCGCACCGCCCCTCCACACAGACGGGGATAACCCATGAAAACCCACCCGTGGCCTTGTACCGCTAATAAAACCACCGACAAAAACCCGCCCCCACAACGTTTAGACTTTAACTGGGGTTGCCCCCGGCCTCAATTGCTTGGTGAGAAGAAGAAGCTCTGTGTTTGACTTTGGATAAGGATTCCTGTAGAAGTTTAGTGTCTGTGAATCCATCATTGTCACAGTTAAATGGGATCGGGGGGGTTTTAAGGACACTTGGTGGGGGGACGGGTTAACTAACACTTTCCTATTAGCCGCCAATCCTACAAATCCCTGGTGGCATTGTTTCAGAGAGGAACATCTGCTACGACAATAGATAATCACCGACTTGGATTATGTTCGGGGTGATTTTAAATGAGCCTCAATGAAAGGTTGGAGTACTTCACTTTGACTTTTGCAAACAAAACTCCAGAAAAACCTTCAGGATTTCATAAAAATATCGTGGGATTTTCAGGCCTTTAATTTGAAAGTGACAACACATCTAGATCTCGCAGGAGTACAACTGCACAGGAAATGTCAGCAGAGCAGTTAGCGGCATGAAATATGAATGTGGCAAAAGTCCATCTGTATTTAAACAACCGTGACCAACTGAGCGTGTGCAGCTATTGAGCGTGAAGCATTTAGGCTCTCTTTCACAAAGGGCCCGAGGGCTAAAACCTTACACCCCCCCTCCCACCTTCATTATCCCTGCCACACTATGATCAGCACCAAATGCTGACTATCCCAGGCCAGTGCTCACAAAGCATGCTGGGAGGGACAAAAGCAGACCTTCAGCCGATCGGTTCCACCTTATTAACAGCTTGTAATCTTCTCATGTCTTTGGCCAGGCCTCACGGAGCAGGGGTTAGGGCGGATAGACGAGTGTGTCCTCCGCCGCCGCTTTGATGCGGTGCAGCCTTTTCCTTCTGAAAAGTCCTGCGCTGCTGTATTTCCATTGTTGCTGCTGCACCTGTTTGCCCACAGGGACGCATGGAGAAAATCAGTCACTGGCAACTGTTAATTTCTCATTAGAGTCTCTTTGCACGTCATAAACAAAGCCTATACAGTAGCAGGTGCACCGGTTCAAAGTCCTGGTTAGATACTCGAAAACCTGTTTACTGATCCAGTTATTATTGCAGCCCAAAGAAGATGCATGAGTTCTGTTTTTCCCTCCGAGAACTATTAAAAAAATATATTATTTTAACATTTGGCTTGAGCTCTGAACTTTCTGTTCATTCCTGAGATTTCAGGATCATAGATTGCATGCGTCTTCAAATCCCTTCAAAGACTTTCATCAGCTGAGGTACAACCTTCTCACCAGTCTCTGTTTTGTTTTGGTTTTTGTAACAGCTTTCGATTTCTTAAGTGCTATTGTATGAGGATTCTAAGATTTAAGTAAGTAGGAGTAAGATTGAAATGAAGCGAAACAAAAAACTGCTCACATTGTTGACATAACGGGCTCATTCTAAGCTAAAGAAAAAACACAATGATTTTTCAGTTTCAGGTTATTATTCACTAATGACAACACAAATATGAATATATCCCAATTATAACACACGGGACCTTTAAAGTTTTCTGCTGTCATCAGGGTCATATCGGAAGTTGATTTGGCTTCTTTAAAACCATCAACTAGTCGTGTGACTCATCAATCAGTCATATTTTTTTAAGATTATTTTTTCTGAGCTTTTTCCGCCTTTAATATCTATCCACTGAGCCACCCCGGCCACAAATCAGTCATATTTTAAACAGCATTACAATCATCATTGGAAATATTTCAATAATTTTTTTGTCAATAAAGTAAGTTTTGGTTCATGGTTAACTACCGACCTCTTCATTTAGCTTTGGCGGAAATTTAGAGCAGAGGTGAAACTGTAGATCAGAGATATGTGCGACGCTTCCTGATATATGCCCCTAAGTGCTATAACGGATGAAGGATTTAAATAATAATTTGAATAATATCGACAAGGACGACAGTCGCTGACAAACACACGAGGACACAGAGAACATACAGTCGCTGTGTGATTGTGCTAATGTGGTGAATTAGAGCGCCTCTTTCAGACATTAACAAACATGATGTGTCGTCCCACACACACACACACACACACACACACACACACACACACACACACACGCACACGCACACACACCATCAAGTGATACAAAGGAGCTCAATCAGACACCTGATGTAAACTGACTCCATTAAGTCAAGATTGTGTCGGGGACCAGGAGCAGCCTGTGGCCTGGACTTCATTTGTGAAACGGTCTCTTTATATCCACGATGTGGTGGATATATAATTACACCAGTTCGTATTAAGTTAATGAGCCAGGCGAGATTGTCGAAGGAAATTCTGCTGTTTGAGAAAAACAATTTGATGTGGGTGGTCCAAACTGAGGATTCACTGTTTTTAATTATTAATGTGACTTGTGAAAAAATAGGAGAAAAAAAATCAATTGTACAATATGAAGGTAAATATTTTTTAAATATTTTTTTAAACAAATTGCAGAGCAAACTCTGTAGTTAAATGATTATTAGCATTATTCTTTTTTCAATTTTCCAAAATCATAGCTGCAAAACCTTATTTAAACTGTAAATTCTAGGCTAGCCATCTAAGGAAATTTGCTTTTACTAGTTTAAAATCAATAAAATAATGGCTTTGGGGAAAAAGAGATAAAGCAAATAGAATGTTTATTTCTGTATTTTGCCTCTTATCATCACATCTTGCGCGATTTGCATAATCACCTCAAATTGAGATACGCCAAAATAAGAAAATAATTCATAACCAATTTGTCGTCAGTGGCAGCACTATGGGTGTGTTTTTCACCCTGTACTGGTGGATAAATTGACCCAGGAGTTTGGCTGAGGTGTCTTCCTGCCTGTCAGCCGCAGGAAGTGACTCCACACAGACGAGGCATTTAGCTCCCAGGTGCAGACCCCAGTATTGGACGGCCTTGCCCAGATGGATGTTACCCCTTCCACCATAAAGACACTAGTCTTCCCCCTGCCCTGGAGCCACCGGTGCTCCTGCCCTGGTCCAGCCTCATCAAAAGGAGCCTGGAAGCTGGGAGGCGGATATGCTGGGCAATAGCCCCAAATCAAGCTCACTTTTCTTTTGCCTTGCGGACAGAAAAAAAAGTGTGTGTGTGGGGGGGGTGCACTTTTATGTTTAGACACCAGCGTCTTTCTCTCTCCTCCTTTCCGACTTCTGTATGTGTGGCTGCTTGCAGGTGTCCTTTTTTTCTTTCTTGACACAGAGACCAAGTCCGAAAAAATACATTCAAAGCATCGCGGCTCGTTTTCTTTCATTGCTGCGTTTATTACGTCTCATTGTTAGACAGGCACTAGAGATCAAATTGAGCTCGCAGGGCACGTGCGCGCGCACACACACACACACACACACACACACACACTCACAGACACACACATTCATCCTGGCTGCCTGCACTCTGTTTCCCTGCAGGTGCGAGGGCCATCCGCCTGGCCCTTTTCATGGGGCCCTCCCTTTCCTGTCCGTCTGGAATCAGTTCATTCAGCTTCAATCGCAGCACCAGGCGGACGCCACCGGACCACTGGTGGGGAAGGGAAGCGCCGCCGCACACATCTTTCACTTGTTGAACGACAAGAGAGGAGCGGCTGGGGGAGAGAGAAAGGGTCTTCCTCCTTCTGCTTTCATCGTAAACAACTTGCTTTCTGTGTGTGACGGTGCTGTCCTTCCCCTCTTCCCCCTGCCTTCCCTTTCTCCCTCTCAGATGGGCTTTACAAGGAGGAGGAGGGGGGTGCAAAAAGAGGACGACCAGGCAGAGTGATGCCGAGGTCTTTTCGTGGCTCATGAATGGCACATCTGAGGTTTCCAGCCTTGCTTGGTGCCCCAAGCCAGCTTCACCTGTGGTTGGAGTCAATTGGCCTGTTGTCTGCCCGTCTGGAACCGTGCCCAGCTCTCCGCCAGCCAATTTGGTTTAGTGTGGCCGCTCAGAACTGAGCAACAATAACCTCCCCCCCTCAAAACCATCAATTAACTCTCCACACACAATGATGTAGCCATTGACTGTTTGCCAAAACTGTTCTCTGACACAATTAATACCTAATGTTAAGGCTGCTAATACCTGCTCTCGGGCACACAACAAAGTGGTGAAGATCTTTAATGGCCCACAAGTTGTTGAGCGGCTGCAATGGCACATTCCCGTGAGCTCGGAGTGTCGTGTGCTTTCAGTAAGCGTCGCACAAGCTGCTTTCAGACGCGCATGGACACTTTCCTGAACTTCTCCGGAGGGGACAATTTGTGAGAACGTCCACAATTGTGGCTCCGAACACTCTCTGGAACTCTTCCTACCAGACCCCCCTAGTAAAATTTCAGAAAAATGTCCGTGACCCCATGTGAGAATACAGAAGGAATATCTCCGGGAGATTCACAGAGAGCTGGTTGGCGCTCTACCCAGGAGACACTCCTTGCCTGAACTTTCTTTTCTTACCTGAAATCTTTTTGCTGTCCCGAACACGTCCTACTCTGACAATCCTTTTTCATATGTGAACGGCAAACTCCAGAAACTGTCCACACGCGGTTTTCCGAATATTTTCTGGAGTTCATGTCTGAAAACAGCTTTAAAGAAAAAGAAAAAAGAAATGTTAGTCTTGCTGACAGAAAGTCTCCAGGTTTGCTAGTGACTCTGCAAGGGTTCATGTAGACACAATAATGCTTTGAGTTAAATGTTAATATTCGCATGCTACCATGCTCGCAGACAATGCTAACATGCTAACGGAAATTTTTATAAGATATACTTGGTTATAAAACTATAAGTTTGGACAAACTGAAAACATCAGTCAGATGATTCATCCTCAGGGGACCATGACTGTCCATACAAAGTTTTCAAAATGGACCACAGTGGCGAAACATTATTCACCAACTTATAGTGCAAAAACCCATATCCTGTATTTTTTAGGTCGGTCACGCCTGATTGCATTTATCCAAATTTGGTCCAGTACAATTTGCAGGGAAGAGATTGTCCTCGTCTGTGCTTGAAAAACGACCTTTTCTCACCGACTTTCTAAAAATTCAGATGATTCACATTCTGAATTTTTTTCCTCCGATTTTCAAAATGATTTATTGTATATTAATATTGAGTTTTGATTGTGCCAGTTTGTTTTAATTTCATTGCATTGTACAGCTGTTTTATATTGCCAACTTTAAAAGGACAATGAGATGAACAAGTTCACCTGGCTGACACCAGCACAAAGAAAATATTCAGTTATTACCTAAGTTTGTTCCTCATTTCACTGTCAACTATCAGAAAGTCAGACGTGCACATATGTGTCATCATGTGTTGGGGAGGAGTTGAGCTGAGGTGGGGGTATGTGAGGGGACCATTTAGCTCACTTTTCCACCGTGTGAGCTGCCAGCCTCACCACACGCAGCTGTGGAAGTGAGATAAAACTGAGCCGCCACTTCAGGAAGCTCTCAGTCACTCGCCCGTGCCACCAGAAACCTCTGAGAAACATTTGGCTGACTCGACATTGTGCTGGATGGCATCTGTTTTCTGCAAGCAGAGGGGAGATCAGCAGGTGGAGGGAATAAAGATCTGATCCCTGCACTCTGTGGATTCCTTTAAAAAACAAAAGAGAAGCATTTTTGCTTTGACCGACAGATTATTTTAGATTTTTCTCTCAAGCTTGACCTTTTGCAGAAGAAGACTAAGCTGGACTACAACTCTGAAGACGAGTCAACCTCTGAGGAGACTATGAACGTGCTGTCAAACCCAGTGATTAGGGCCCAGGAGCAGTCTCGACCTCTCTGTGGCCCCGGGACTGTCCAGGACTTACCCCACTGCCCTCCAGGGTTCCACCTGAGCTCGCGCCTCCACCCCGCGCCATTGCTCGGCCTCCAGAGCAGCCCGAGATCGACCAAACCTCAGAGGGAGCTGAGCCCTGAGGAGCAGCAGGAGCTCAGGAGGAAGATCAACAGCAGGGAGAGGAAGCGGATGCAGGACTTGAACATTGCCATGGATGCCCTGAGGGAGGTCATGGTGCCTTACGCCTCGTCCCCTTCTCCTGCCTCCTCCTCTCAGTCCCACCACCCTGGAGCTCCTCCGGGCCGCAGGCTCTCCAAGATCTCCACTCTGGTCCTGGCCAGGAACTACATCCTCCTCCTGGGTTCGTCTCTGCAGGAGATGCGGCGGCTGCTGGGAGAGGTGAGCATCGGGATGGGAGTAAATCCGGGGCCGGTCCCCCGGCTGCTGCTCACCGGTGGGTGGCCCCTCATCTCCAGCCCCAGTCAGCTCCTCCTCACCCAGGAATCCCTCCTCACCTCAGCAGCCGCCTCGTCCTCCTCCCCTTCCTCCTCCACTTCATCTTCTGCTGCAGCTAAATGTCGCCTGCTGTCTCCGGGCCCCATGGAAGCCTCACTGGCCCCGGTGCACTGGAGCTCTACAGGTGCCTCCGGGGGGCCCCTGTGCCCCTGTGGAGTCTGCAGACTGCCCAGATTCAGCCACTCCACTGCCGTTCCCAGATTCCCAAAGTGACACCTTGAAGTTGGGGAGGATACATGGAAGAATGGACTCGATGACTGTTACATGTATGCAACATTTTTTTTATATGAAGTTATTTTTCTAACATTTTTAACATGTTTTTAATATTTTACTACACAATATACTCACAATGATCCATTTAAATTTTATGCAACTATTCTGTATTTGGTAAGGCTGGCTCTTTGAATCTCCTGATGTCCTGGTTGTTTCCTTGTTGCACATTTATTATGCCACAAACAGAGAAATTATGAACTACGTATGTGAGTTTGTTCGTATTAAATGTAAACTGAAATGAACGTGTGTGTGCCCGCTACATATGACTGAAGTGAATGTTGGTGATGAATTTAGAAGCCCACAGCTGGAAAGGGTCCAAATAAAGAGCTCATATGAAATTAAAATAATGCTTGTTTATAAAAAAGAAAAGTCTGCTTTCTACAATGAGCAATAGTCCTACATGAACACACAGCTTTCTTGATCAATTTGAAAAATGTTGGCCATTTGATGATTTCTCTATTTATGGTTTTGTCTGTGCTCTTAACAGAGGTTGGAAGTGGACCAAATAACTGATCAAACCACACAGATGTAGTCCTGATGAGGCAGATCAGATGAGTGTCAAACTCTCAATTTTTACTCATTTTTATAATTAACATTAGAGGAAAATAAGATATACTCAGAAATAAAGCCCAGTTTTCTTATATATACTGAAATGAAATTGGATACACAAAATACTGAACTGCTGAACTGGTTAAGCAGAAAAACAAAACACGTTTTTTTTCATGAGACTCTGTACTTAACTCAAGGCAGCTAATATTAATTTTGGACACATCCAATGTTCTGTAACTGTAGAAACACGAGTGGAACCAGATGTAAATTAGAAAGAGAAAGAAAAAAAATCCAAAAGCATATAAGTGAACATGGTCAGATTTCTTATAAACCTAGTGTGAATATGAGTATATATTACATAATGTATAGTTAATATGTAGGACACTTGGTCACAGTTTTTCTGTGTGGCATCTCCTCACAGTGTTGCTGGGGGCGGCAACAACTTCCTCCAGCAACTTATGTGAGTCAGTGTGAGACTGGCAGTGATCTTGGAGCCAATGATAATGCAGTCGTGATCATTGCATGCAGGGATTTGTCAAGACTAAATGTTCCTATTTGCACTTTTTCCTCATCAGTTTATCGTCATCACTCTGAAGTTTTCTGATAAAAGTAGCCTACATTTGCATAAAGTTTTCAAACTTTTTCCCCCAACATGCCGCTGTTTAATCCTGCATCACCTTCTATCCCACAAAACACAGAGAAAAGAGTTCACTCGTACAGAGGCGAACTTCCCCCCGCGCAGCACCTCGTTCATTGGATCCTCGTCGTTATAATTTCCGACGTACTTCAGACCGACAAGATGCCGAGTTGAAAAGCTCCTTCCACCCTTCACACCACCTTCGAAACAGTGAAACAGTCCTCATCTCGTCGCCCCCATTCACCGCCGCGACAAGCAAAAGATCAAAACCCACCCGTGTAATTACTGCTGCGCAGAAAGGGGGCCTTTTGATTATTAGCCCCCTCATTCTCCTCCGTCCCCAAATTCTTGATGTTTCCCTGTGTTGAGGAGCCAGGACGGGTGATTTGGTGCTACTCATTACACTCACTCCACAATATGTTCAAACGCCCAGAAAATGTGTCTCGCTGAAAGGGGCTTCACTCCTGCAAACTCCTGCCACCCCTCTGGAAGAAAGCAGGCAGCCTCATTCTGAGCGAGAATAAGAGGCACGCCGGTAGGAGGGAGGATGTTCTCAGCCGCCAACCTGGGCCCTCCTCCACGCGGCCTGCATGAATGATAATAATGAAAATGATCATAATCATAATGCTGATAAAAAAAGACTCAAAATAATTGCGACCCCCAACCAGAATGAGAGGATTATAGAGGTGTAGATATGTGAATGGTGGCGAGTGAAAGGAACGGGAATCTGTTAGCATCAGGGGGGACAAAGGAGGAGCTGGATGCCATTAAGTGAGATTAAGCTAAATAAGGCTTGATTTTCTTACAAGGAAAAAAGGGGAGGAAGGAGAAGAGGGTGAGAGTGAAGGAGGGGAGGAGGGGGGGAGGGAGGGTCCCGATTCATAGATCAAAGTAAGATGACCAAACTTCACGGCTTTCATTTACATATAGCTGCTTTATGTCTCCGGGGGATTATCTACCTTGCTATTTTCTCCGGGTTTTTCTCCATTCTGCTACCATTGCCCACAATGTATTGCCTCCTGCTCTCAGGATGGTTCAGCCCCTTCTTCTTCTCCTCTTCTTTTTTTTTCACTTTTTAAAGCCGGGCTCCTTAATTTCTCCCCCCTCTCATTCTCCACTCTTTCTCTCTGTTTTTCCAAGAGGCTCTCACTTTCTCGCGTTTGGTGGTTTCATTGTTGCGGCGACGCAGGGGTCTCGTCTGTCTTTGTGTTAGCACTTTAACTCATCTCCATTTCATCACTGTTGTTCAATGGGGCGAGGAGAGCTCGTAAGACACACACACACACACACACACACACACACACACACACACACACACACACACACACACACACACACACACACACACACACACACACACACACACACACACACACACACACACACACACACACACACACACACACACAGAATGCTTCTCCCACTCAGTTAAGGCACAACACATCCACAACCTGTGGCATTTTTTTCCTCTACAGCATTTAACCAGATTGACAAGTCTCAGGAAAACATGACCAGCAACAAAAACTATGCAGACACAAACACTTTTCAAACAGTTATAATATAATTATTACCCAGTTAAGATTCACAAAACAGATACGAGTTTCCAAAATTATGTGGCATAAGATGCAGTATACATAAAGTAAATATTAAACAGCACATTAGAAGCATTGCATTGCTGTTTTCCATTTTATCAGTAACTCCTAGTTAGTAGTTTCCCATCGTTTGCTTTCTTTAGTTAGACTGAAATCTTTCCTCTAAATGCAGCAGCATCCACACAGTTATGGTTGCTCCCCCCTTTCTGAAAAATAAGTTTTACTGACTCATCACCAGTGTGGGACTATCAAAAAAGATTTGAAACTCTGGTTTTCTACAAAATCCACATCGAATTTTACACGATTACGGAGGCTTAATCTTCAGTGTGTGAACTGGTTTGGCACGAGCTTGAATGTAATGGATGTTCTCTGATGTGTTAACGCCCTGCGCTCCATCTTGTAACAAGACAGGCCTGCGTTCACATCTCAGAGTTGCTGGTCATTTAACCGAAAAGCATTGAACTAGACTTTTCGTCATTTTTACGATCCACCAACTAAACGGAGGAGCTTTGTTCAAACAACCGATGTCGAACTGCTTTCTCAAAATTGTCCAAATCCAATTATGCCCCGAACATGTGTCTCTAATGTGGACGGTACACATTGTCGTCCACCGTCCCCTCTCCGGCAGCCTCTCATCTCCCGAGTGTTGTTTGCCTCCGGCCTTTGTCGCACTGTTTCACAGCACTTAACCAGTCAACGTGGGGAGTCCTTGGCTTAGGAAGTCCTGAGCCATAAATTTCACCTCCACAATGAGCGGAGCACAGGGGCTGGTCAGGACCCCCATTTACTTTCTAACCCAGCTTTTATTCATTCCCTCCCTAAATAACATCAGGCCCTCCTGCGCTGTCCCACCCTGAAATTCCTGATCCCCTGTGTCACCCCATTCTGTCTCAGACCGGGCCGATACAACGGGGTTACCGCTGAGCCCCGCCGGCCCACTCATTAAGCATCGTGTTCTCTCCCACCCGTTCCAGCCCTCTGTCCCATTCACACCACGGCCCTCATTACAACTTTACAGGCCACCATCAGCCGCCACATCATTACCCCAATCGACGGGCCGGAGATGGTGTGTGGTCACTGGAGACGCATTGTCTTTACAAAATCTGAAATCATCCCTAAAGCCTTGCAAATTTTTCCGGTTTAAGGGGCGATATCGGGCTGATTTCAAGTTGAATAGGTTGAAGAATTTACTTTCAAGTGTTAATATTGCAGGTGGCGACAGTGAAATGATCAACACGTCGATCACCAGCAACTCACACTGACACACAGGGGTCATAATAGTTAAACGTTAAGCAGAGTTTTTGTTTACAGTCATCAACACGTCCAATTTTACAATGGGGCTGGCAGGAAGAGTTCTAGAACATGTCCGGAGCAACATTTGTGGGCATTTGCGTTCTCGCATACATACGGAAAAGTTCAGAAATTCTAAATCTCCTCCAAGATAATCTAAAAATTGGAAAATTGAAAGTTGGGGGCGCTAATGAGCACTTTTAAAAATGTAATATATATTGTTGGGCCCCTGGTGGCTGCTGTCACCTTAAGGTCAGCAGGCTACATCATGTCTGCCTTTCTTTAGTAGAAATATTCTGACAAGTGTTTTTCATTTATGATATCAGAGAAAATATTTCCTACAAAATGTCAGAACACATTTGTTCAGTTTGGGACATAGGATAAATTGGTTGTCCCCTAATCGGAAGGTTGGTGGTTGATCTTCGGCCCCTATTAATACATACATATATATACACACACACACACACAAATATATATATATATATATATATATATATATATATATATATATATATATATATATATATATATATATATATATATATATATATATATATTCAGTTAGCAAATTTAAGCTATGACAACCTTGATTTCCATTGAACAATTATCTATGTAACTGACATTATGAGTCACCAAACATAAAAGTCACAAACCTCTGGAAATTATTTTGATATACAGTAATTAACGTGACTGAGGTGACACCTGTGGAAATGGAAAAAAATATTCCAAAATCTGAAACACATCTTTGTAAAATGGACCAAAGGGATTAGACATGGAAAGAGACACCATGCTCCTTTAAATATGAGTATGTGTGTGTGTGTGTGTGTGTGTGTCTGTATCTGTGTGTGTGAGAGAGTCTGTGTCTCTGTGGTAATGAACCCCTGGCCCTCAGTTTGCCCTCTGAACCCACGGTGGCCTTGGAAGCAGGAATTCCAGTTAACACATCACAGTTTTCTTTTCTCCTCGTTTTGTGTCTCTGTCGCTTCCCTCGCCAAAACGTCGGCCGGGCGTCGACGAGGCCTGACAGCCACCGGCCCGGTCCCTCCTCTGTTTTCCTGTCCTCTTTCTTCCCTTCCTTTCTCCCGCTCCTCTGTTTGGGCTCCTCTTTCTTGCCTCCTTTTCTGCTTAATTGAGTTGTTTGGCAGGCGGGCTTGTCAGACAGCACCGTCTATGTGGGGAGTCTGAGGGGCAGGGGGGCACCCACCATTGTGCTCTCAGAGACGGGTTAGTTTTTCACTGTTACTGCCGCATGAGTGAACATGGCCCAGATTAGGACCAGGGGGGGGGCTGGATATACATTTCTGAAATATCAAGAAGGCGGTTGGGTATTTTATCTAATATGTAAAAGAAAATCTGTTTCTGATTTAGCTTTATCTTGAGTCGTGGTAAATAAAACATATTTTTAGTGAATTTCTACCAATGTCAGACCTGCTGAAAAAATGTCAAAACGACTATTTAAAATCTAAATGGCCAGCATTTGTATTTATCTTTTTAAAAGATTGGGATTCAGACCATTGAGAGACAAGAGAGTCCCGTCAGTTTTAAGTGCTCAGCAAACCCATAAATATCATCTCCATAGGCGAGAGCAGAGTGGTCTGAAGAAGGCAAACACTGAGTGTGTGTGAAGTCATCAATCATCAGGACAGAGCAGAGAGAGAGGGCGCGATGCAGAGGACGAGTCACATTTCACTTTTTTACACCGACGAACGTGTTATTCGTGAGATTATCAGCTCGACAGAAACATGACCCACTAAGGATTAAAACAAAACAAAACTGTGGTTTGATGAAAATGAAGAGTCAAGATTTTACTGTCCCAATGTATTAACCAAGAGTTTGCAGATATATAGTTTTTGATATAGTAAAAAAAGACTTTGCTGATCATTTTCTATACTTTGTGATGTAGTTTTTTTTTAATTTATGTGTTTTTCTTCTATATGCAATCATTACGGCAGTCGCACGGCACAGGCCTGACACTCTTTTTCCATCAATTTAATCAGATAAGTATTGTTTATTTTTACCATCAGAAAAAGTGGAGAGGAAAATAGAATATCTATTTTATGAAGGTTTATGTATTATAATCAGATTGGATTTCTTAAATATTTAAACTATAAATAACATGTGTTTTACCTCGATAAAGATTTTAAAAAATTTAGCCTGTTGTGCTCTTTTCTCTGTTATTAAAGTGTGTAGACAGACATAGTGTGTTGTGAGTCGGTGGCTCATTCATCATCCATACTTTTTGGTGACTTTTGAAGTCAGCAATGTTAACATGTAATTTATCATTACATTCATTTTCCAGATAAGACTGCTGAAGTTCTACTGCTCGGATATTAATATCTGGATTTTAATCATATTCAATTTTGTTATTAATCTTTGATGTTCTTGTTGCGTGTCTTTGTTTGTTGGTTGGTTTATTTATTTGTTTAAGACTGAAAGAGAAACACACTCCTCTCATCCCTCAGGGTCCATGAGCCTGTCCATCTGCTCACACACCAAAACAGACAACCAAGGGCAAAGGGTGTGTGTGTGTGGGTGTGTGTGTGTGTGTGTGTGTGTGTGTTGTAAATATGAGATTTTTGAAGGCTCGGGTGTGTAGTCAGTTTACATGGTACAAGGTCTGGACGAGAGCCACTAGACTTCAGCTCCCTCCCTAAGGTTGCCCTCTCCTTACTTTAAACACACACACACACACACACACACACACACACACACACACAGGGGGCTACTCTGACAGCTACAACCCCCACAAACACACACACACAGACACACTTGTGCCATCACACAGCCGTTCTCTTTCTGCTGACCAGCAGAAACCCTGGACACCTCAACCCAAGGACAGTGTATGTGTGTGTGTGTGTGTGTGTGTGTGTGTGTGTGTGTGTGTGTGTGCGTGCGTGCAGGGGTTGCTGGGGGCCACAGTTCACTCCTCCAGTCCTCCAGCCTGCTGGAATGCCAAAACCAGCCGGCAGGGTCAGCGCAGGAGTCAAAACACTTCAGAGGAACGAGGCGAGGCCAGAGCAGCGTTGTGCATTTTTATCACACAGGTAACATGATTTTGACCTATTGAACAATAAATGGAAATGACTTCACTTTGAAGTCTGGAGAAAAACCTCCCATCGTAAGTTAAAAGGTGGAGAACGTGTGTTGGCTGTTCTGCCTTCGAAGTCAGTAATGAGGGAAAAAAAACTCACTTCTGCGCACTTGAACACTGATAAACAGTTATTTTACAGGTGGAGTTTTATAGAATTTACTCACTGATATTCACTGGACATACGAGGAGAACTCCATTAAAGAAAAGTCAATTTGTAATCATACACAGCTTACAATTTTATAAATGTAAAAAATATAGCACGCTGTCAAGGTTCTTCATTGGAATTCTAATAAATCCTCACAGTAAATGTGATCCACACTACAGATACATTATTTTAACATATCAAACCCAATCTTTGGGAGTTGAGTGGGAGATGTGATTTCTTTCTTTTTCTACGTAGTCACAAGTAGAAAGTAGAAATCGAGCCAAAAAAGTATAACAAGTGCGATTTCAGTCCTTCCAGAGTCGTTTCCGAGGTCCAAACCAAGGTTCATGTGTTTGTTACGTTGTCTACATTTGATCCTGTTAGTTTTCTTTTCACATCGTAATTTAAGGCTGCACACAAAATAATTTTCTATGACATACATTCGTCTGGTCGTCATCAGCTATGTTGACTGCATCTACCGACAATTCAAATTGATTGGTTCTTTGGCGTGTTTTCAGTTTGGCGGGTAATAGTCTTTCAGTTTAAATGGAGAAAATTAACATATTCAACTTGAAATTAAATATTTCCTCTTCCCCCCGTGTGGTACCACAGCTCGTTGTTGCTTCCTTTCTGCTTCCTTTTTTTCTTTCTATTGTTTAATGCCGTATCAGTTTCCTGCAATTGGTCCGAAAGTCACGACTATTCAAAAAAAAAAAAGTGTTTTCACGCTGCTAACAAACTAAATCATGGTTCAGTATTATCCAGAACTAGCCACTTCTTTTGATCTGACAAAATTTTGGTCTGTTGTTCACCTATTAGTTTGGTTCGGACTAAACTTAAAAGTTCAAAGGTCTGGACCAAACAAGGTAAGTGTGAAAGTGCCATTAGTCAATCAGTTGTTTGTCCTCCTGTCTTCTAGTTCAACACTTTGCTCCAGCGTGAAATGTACTGTGTTTGAATCAGTCAGACTAAAAACATAATTCGGAATGTGAGTTTAAAAAAACCCAAAGCTTATTGTGATGGGTACCAGAGGATCACAGTATGTGGTTGTGTATGTGTTTGCGTATGTGGTTGTGTCTGTGTGTGTGTTGGGCAGCCTACCCAGAGTCCTCTGCTGGGAAGGGCACGGTCCATTCCTCCTGTGTGCAGGTGTCATGGTTGGACCTCTTCATTTGCATACATTTGCATGCCGTCAAACGGAGCTGCTGCTGACAGCTTCCAGAGCCGACTGTCTTCCTGGACCCCGGCCCAATCCTGTCGGCATGGTTACACGGGATGGCGAAAAAACGTGGCGCGGCAGGCTCGCGGCCAGGCCGGCCAGTCTCGACAAGAGCCTCTCCGAGACGTCTCTTCAGTGGACAGACGTCAACTCCAATGACCTCCAAATGTCTCTGAGCGAGGGGCAACAAAAAGAGGTTGCATGTAAGTGTGTTGGTTTACAGCAATGTAGAGAAACTAAAAGTCCCTTTCATCATGGGAAGACCCATGAAGATTATGTAAATTGTACAAATTACGGAAAGCAGAGAGCACACAGAGTTATCATATAGTTTCTGTTTTTGCATCTCTAACGATCCATGTTTGAAAGGAGACATGCTGCGGTGGAAAGGGAGAATGAAACCCCATGAAGATGAAATGTCTTTCTTCAGTTTCTTGAATATGTAACCACAAGTTAATAAATGAACAAAATAAGGCAGTCATTCATTCAATTATCCAGTTTTTAACATATACACCTCATTATTTTGTTTCTAGTAGCAATCATTTTCCAGGACAGTTTGACCAGACAGTACAGCAAACTCAATTCCTGTACCGTCGAAAAGTACTTCCCTCCGAACAAGGAATTTTTGGGGCCAGGAACTATGAATCGAATTTTGTTTTGATCCCGTGACAACAAACATTCATGGTTAAGTTCCTGTGGTTGGACTGTTGGGCTGTCATTTAGTTCACAGTGTGTTACAGTACCTGCAGAGAAATGTTCTGTGATTACCAATTAGGGATATGAAATTATGCTTTAGTTTATTCTTGAAGAGTACTGGAACATATGGACCAAGGTTTCATTTGAAGTGCCTCCCAAGAGACACAGAAACTATATTGTGTCAAAGTTATTTATCCCACATCAGCACTCGAGAACAAACTTGGATTACAGACGTGTCCTGGGTGAACAAAACGAAAGAAATGTCATTCCATGTATTCACCTTTTCCACTACTTTAATATATCGCAAGACACGTCTGCAGGTATAATCACGACTTATCACGTCACCCTGTGGAGCACAAAATTGGTCCTTATTAATTTCATCAGAGATATCTCTACTGTGTTCAACTCCCTCGTTCACTTCAACCTTTAAGATTTAAAAAAACAAACTGAAGGTGAGTCTCCCTCCCTCTTTAAAAAAACCCTCCTGTTTACCACCCTCCTCCCTCCTCCTTCTGTCTCCAAACCCTCTGCTCTTGGCAGTAGTGCCGGGACCTTTCAGAACAACTTGTTTGGCCCCAGATTTTCTGGACATTAGGCGCCAAGAGACCCAGAAGCCAAAGGAGTCAAAGCGAGCTCTCTGCTCGGCTCCTCCCGCCTCCTCTCATCTCTGCCTCCTCGGCGGGTGTTTGTCATCCCCCGCTGAGCCAAACAGACGTGTGTTTACCAGTTTACTGTAGCTGGCCGGGGAGGCTTGTCGGCGTGCAGGCCAGCGCTTTGTCTCTCACACTGTGAAACACAACAGCAGTTAGACTTCTCCCTGACAGCATGCTAATCGTCCGATTTAACTCTCCCATGTTTAATCATGAGGGGAAAACAGAGGGAGAGAGAGAGAGAGAGAGATTATGATAATTGGTTCAAAGTTCTTTTGTGTTGAATCCCATCTGTACACTTTTAGAATGAGGGTGTCACTTTCAACATGTCTGTTTTGTTTCAGGGCAAACACACATACATGGGGACTGTGGTTGGATATGTTAGATTATGGGAAATATAGGGAATGTTTTTCACTTTTACATTTACGTCTGAACCTTAAATCATATGCCAGTCTGTACGGGATGCAGGTGTGTGAACCATAAGTAAAGGAAATATTGTTATCAGGCTGTAACATTTAATAAGTCACATTTTTTTTAGTTCTCTACTCTCTGTGCACTTAGAGATGCTTTACAACACAAAAAAGAGCAAACCTGCAAGATGAGGAAGTTGAGTGACGCACTGGACCTGACGCAACATGATGCAACAACAACAAATGCTGCATAGGTTGAAGAGGTGTTGCTGGTGAAACGGGGGAGGAAATAGTGGGTGGGGTTAGGCTTAACTCCAAGGTTGTAATGTGGAGACATTTGTTCATTTTTTAATATCGGTGTAGAATCTCTGTGGATCAGAAGAGCTGGGCATCATCAGCATAGAAGCGGAAAAACGAAGGACGTGGTAACAGAGGAAACAACCATGTTTGTAGGTTGTGCTAGCTTAGCATTTAGAAATGAACTCTTAGTGTAACAACTGTTCATTATATTTAACTATTTTACCAATAATTGTTGCCAAACTATATGGCTCTTTCGGAGAAACGTCTCAGAAAAATGTCTGAAAACAATGTGGAATTTTTGGACCAGAAAAATTCTCATGCAAGTCGCCTTTGGAAGACACTAACAAACACTTCTGCATTAGGTATTTGGTATTTTTAACAAGGCATTATGATTATGAGATATATATTCAAGATTCAAGATATTTAACAATCGCACCATGATTCTAATTGCATAGGATTTCATCACCTGTGGGAACCGACTGCAAGTTGGCTCCTAAAAACAATGGTTCTGTTAAAAGTTTAGGTTTGTATAACAATACCGTTGGGGTTTAAAAATGGGCGCGTTACATTTAAAATCAAGGTCAAGTTTGGACATAAATTATCATGTCGAAATGCCACATCCATTATTGGTTGACATGATTGTTCACGAGGCAGCAGCATCAAGTGGGAGTCACAGTGAGTTCTGGTGCTGTGAACATGCGAGTTTTACAGACACTACAGTGTGACAGGCCGCCACAACAATCCACTTTCTCTACTGAACAGACAATGGTGGGACTGTTCCACCACAGACGTACAAGTGTCCCAGCCATCTGTCTGCATACCCCCACAGTACAAACATTGCCCTACAAACATTGTCCCACACACACACACACACACACACACACACACACACACACACACAGCTACCCCACTGTCATACATGTACTAACAATGCATAAATGTTCATTACATGCACCAAGTAAAATCAATATTAAAAGGTTAATTTTTTTTACGTGAAAACACAATCAAAATACATTTACATTTAGCTGCATTATCCTCATACTCATGGCATGTTTTATATATTTAAGGATAATTTAGAAGTAGAATTGTAGAACCATATAAATTTAAAAGCATCGGAGGGGCATTACCATTACCAGTTTCATGATACAATTTCTTTTACACAGAAGACCTATAACTTACAGTGTTTTGTTGCTCTGCTTCATAGTAGAGCTGTGTGCAGCGCTCTTTTCCCGCTCTCTCTCACTCTCATGAACACATTGACCGTCTGTCACAGTCTGAGTGACCCTCGGCAGCGCCGGGAGAAATCTTGCCCTTGTTGTGTCCTGTTGAAACATCAATAAAGTTTTGATTGTCCTTTGACAGGCAGTAAGAATACAGCATAAACTCGGTAGCTATAGATACAGCTGTGTCGGTGTGTGCGTTCATGTAACAAGCGTATAATATTTCCCCCACCCTGACCGATCAGGTGCAAAGGTGAATCATCTCGAGATGCCCTCCCTATATTCCCATCACAACTTCAATGCTTTGTTAATGCTATTTGCCCTTTATATTTTAAAGTTTTTAAAACTGGCTGAATGTCTTTTAATTAGCTGTATGATAATATTTCACCATTAAATAAATGCTCTTTGAGGTTTTGACTGTTTGAAGACATCAGCTTGGATTTAATTGTACAAAACAAACAGACCATTTTATTTTAAAACATTTTTTTTAATCTTATTCACACACACACACACACACACACACACACACACACACACACACACACACACACACACCGTCAAATCTAAAGAGACTATATAGGGAGCAGAAACAAAGGGAGTGTGTGTCTGTGTTTGCACGTGTGTGTGCGCGCCAGCAGAATAAGATCGGGTCACCATACAGTCTCAGTGACAGTTGCGTATTGAAAGGCTGCTGCAGAAGAGAGACGCCTGTGTGTGTGTGTTTGTGTGTGTGTTTGTGTGTGTGTGAAAGAGAGAGTGAAAATGCAGAAAGAGATAAAGACAGACTGCAGACACATCCTCCCTCTGTCTGAGACATCATATTGTGTGTGTCTCTGAGTGTGATTCAGTGTCTTTGGTTTGGCTTTAACAAGATAAAAATACTTTTTCTTTTTAATTTTCACTTTCTTGAAAGTTCCTTTGAGTCATAAATGTTACTTGCATTGAACTCAGACAAATTGCTGGACAAAACAACAAAACAGTTGCACTATTTAAGGACGCTCAGGAATAACAGTGTAGCATAGTGCAAAAATAGCGACTGTCAACAGACGGATGGCATCAGGCTTCTTCCTCTCTTACTGATATACATCTCCTGACCTTATGTGAAAATTCTAATTTGTTGCTCATAGAAACTGAAACACTGGCTGTGTGTGTGTGTGTGTGTGTGTGTGTGTGTGCGTGAGCACGTGTGTTTCGTCCTTATTCAGTGTGTCATACAAAGGCA
This sequence comes from Scophthalmus maximus, assembly GCF_022379125.1. Taxonomy (NCBI): domain Eukaryota; kingdom Metazoa; phylum Chordata; class Actinopteri; order Pleuronectiformes; family Scophthalmidae; genus Scophthalmus; species Scophthalmus maximus. Next base: position 4,750,397 of record NC_061528.1, read on the forward strand.
GAGACACACACAAACGCAGCCAACTGCGAGACCAAACACACACCTGCAGCCAAACCCACAGAGGAGACACTCATGTGAACGGCTGAATAGTGTCACTTCTTTCTTTCACTCTATTTCTTTTCTTTTCTTTTTGACAGTCTTCATTTATTTATTTCCCTCCTCCCCGCACTATGAGCGACAGGCCGACCACTATAATCTGTGTACCGTCGGCATACAGTAAACAAAGACGCCGCTGTTTTCACGTCGGGAGACAGTTGGTGGTAACAGTGTAATTCACAGTGAGTGCTGTCACAGTGAGGGAAGCAGAGACACATTCACTGTCCAACAGATGGCTCATACATGCTGCTGAGGCTGAAAACCTTCTATTCTCACACTCAGATGTTTCAAGGGGCAGCAACTGTTTCAGTGCTTGTTTGTGTTGCACAGAAATGACAGAAAACACAGTTATGTCAAATTGGCACGTACTTTCTTTCTTTCTTTCATGAAAAGGTAAACAGTTGTAAATCGTTGGATTTTGACTGAAATTGTCTGTTTCTGAACCAAAGAAAATATAAATAAAATCCAACCTGATATGATTTCATGTTGGGACGTTTTGCAACTTCAAGGCCATGAAAGAAGATGAATGAAACATCTGCAGCCTCAACACTAACCGCCCATTTTTCTCTTACCCTACCCTCCAAACTAACCTTGATGTAACCTGCATAAAACAGTAAAATTTGTTATTTTATGCATTTGAACTGCCGTTTTTCTGATGGCATCTGTTTCTTCAGACAAAAAAAGCAAATATAACCTAAAATTTCTCTCTTTCAGGACTGTTAAATGTGGGTTGAAACGAACGGAAGACTTTAAAATTGTCAGAAAATTATCCATATCCATTGAGGTCAAGGTCAGTGGAGGTTACAATGAAAGAAGGAGCCTATTTTTCATGGATCTGTCTCTCTCTCTCTCTCGGTCGCTGAAACCTGCAGACACTCGGGTGTTGATCACTGCTGAGGAATGAAAAACTGAACCAGCAGACCAAAGTTCACCGAGCTCTGTGAAGAGATGGTGCTGTGCTCAGTGTGAGCTCTCGCGAAGGTTATGCTGGTCAAGGAGAAAAGATACAGATCCATTCAGTCACTGATGTGAAAGCTGTTTTGTGAATGAAGTAAAATAATGCCTTCGTATAGGCATCATTATATTTACACTGGGTAAAGTAGTGAATCATCCCCATCTGACTTTAAAACGTAACATTTTGTTTTGTTTGTTTACACCTTACATTCAGACTATATATACAACAATGTTGGATCTTTATTGAAACTCTGGGTCATTACTAAACTTTTCACCAAATACAGTCATTAGGTTTTGACTTTTTTGTTTCAGATATTCTGTTAACAAACAAAATGATTCCAAAGAATAACTAACCATCTCAACTTGTAACTGACAGATCAGCACAGAGACCCTGTATGTCTGGATAGTGTTTCCCAATTAGCCGGAATGGCAGTCATTTCTACAGAGACTGTTGCCAGCATCTGAAACAACAGCCAGTGTATTTAGCAATTAGCCGCAATGTGACCAAATGGGAGTGGGAGTGTCCTGGCGGAGGGAGAAAACATCAGGGACGAACATGGAGACAGAGCCGGGTAGAGACGACTAATTTCCCTCAGGAGGACTCAGATGCACACACACGGCACAAACACATGAATACAAAATGTATACACGCACACACAGACATATGCACGCACACACAAATTCAGCTATGCGCACACACACACACACCACCTCTTTCCGTCTTTGATAAAATCCCCGGAGAGTTCAGGGTTGTAGCCAGTAGCTGCAGACTGAGAGCTGACCAGTGTGTTGTGTTTTCACTGGGTCGTGTATCGCTCGTCTAATGAGGAGGTGCCGGTCCCACCAGTTAATTTACCAGAAGACAATCGGACAATTGCACACCGACTCACACTGACATTTATAGGCAATTAGGACCTGCCTGAGAAAGTGTGTGTGTGTGTGTGTATATGTGTGTGTGAGCGCGCAGCAGTTAGGTCAACATTTTTAAACTGACAGAACAGCCCTGTAGCTAATTTTGTTTGCATACAGATAATGGGGGATACATTATTTTAATTGCACTCTGACTTGTAGACATTAAATTCTGTGTATTATTTTACGAGGCTGGTGACCAGTGGTGTCTAATCTAATGAGACACAGGTACACAAAAATTTGACTTTTACGTCATGGAGTTGGCATCTGATTAATATAGGATTAATATTTATTAGAGCCAGACCAATATATCTGTTGGCCGATTTTAGCCTTTCATAGACATATCGGTATCGGCCAATATGTTTGGAGTCTGACCGATATTATCGGCCAACAGATATGAGCCTTTAAATATGCATTTATGTTTACATTTTAGGTAGAATAAATGTTTATTTTCTTAATTCAAATCCTATGTATTTGGTTGAATTTGTAATTTTTTCCAATTAATAGTGATTTATGATAAGTTTATGGTTACACAAAAAAAATCAAGCCTTAATTACATTTCTTTCATAAAGGTTCGATAACGACATCTTAGGAATCATTGACTGATTAAAATATACATACATATAACGGCAGATTTATCGGAATCGGAAATCTTCTACTCTAATATTTATATTATCTAATAGATTGTTTCCTTTATTTTTAAATAAAGTCTGTTAAATTACTTTGGTCACTTTCAATACAATTTCCTTTTGAGCTTAATTTTTTCCCTCATAGTTTCAATAAATAACTTTTAGCTCATCATGTGTCACTAACAAGGCAAATCAGCTTTATTCATGCAGCCCAAACTCTAATCTTAAATTCGTTTTGTTTGTATTTTATGCTGAATCTTCGAAATATATTTAATAGATACGTAAAAGTTTTCTAGAAGAAAAAAGGAAGGTGTTTTTTTATGTTCTGTCCTTGGATGAACTCATAGAATCTCTTACCACCCATCCAGGGTCACCGAACAGTACAAAGCCACAACCAAAGCCATTCGCCTGGAGCATCACACATGTGATGTAATGCTGCTTGCATCACACTGTATCTCCCCCAGCTGATGACAGGCAGGACTGTTTCCCCTGCCAGCACATCCCAGCTGCTATGAGGCAACGTAGTCTGCCAGGCACAATACGGCGCGTCAGCCCCCTCCACAATGGAGGACTTGTGCTGCCTTGGATGGCATCATTGTCACCGTTCTGTTTTTGTTTTTACTTTTTTGGAGGGAGAGAGTTGTTGTTGTTGTGGGAGTTTTTTTGTGACTGCTGTTTTAGCTACATACGCTCTCAAGGTTAGCCAGTTATTAACCCACGCATTGTTGGCTGGGGAGACAATAGATGCAGTGCGTGATGATGCACGGCTCCCACACACACTCTCACACACACACACTCTCACACACACACACTCTCACACACACACACACACACACACACACACACACACACACACACACACACACACACACACACACACACACACACACACACACACACACACACACACACACACACACACACACACACACACACACACACACAGTGGATGTGGGTCATGGGAAAAAGACGATGTATATGATGCTGTTGTGGGATTGAAAGGAATATGAACTTAATATGAACATAACTTATTGTCTTATGATCATGTTAAAGCTTATTTTCAGTATTTTTTTCTTAATTCTTTTTAACTTATACCATTCATTTTTTTCTGTGCCTTTTCTTTTGCACAGATTTTTGTTTCTATCACTTATCTTGTTCCCCCCCATGCTTGTGTTGCTTTCCTTTGCCCGACTGTAAAGCATTTCCGCTCAACTCCTATATAAATAAATTTGACTTGACATGATGTAACAATAAAAGCCAACGATATGAGTCACCAGCAAAGAGTTTGGAATAAATGTTGTTAATGATGATGAGCTCTGTCATAATTAATGTAGCCCTGGCTGTTTTGACTGATTTGCTGTATCCACCTGTTTTATAATTATGGGTGTGGTAATTCTCCACAGAGAGTCTCCGAAAACTAAGTAACGAGCCACTCTGCCACATAAACAGGCGGCTTGTTAATGATACGGGGGATCGCCTCGAGCCAAGATGTTTGTGGAGCCTAAATGATTCATTAAAACTTGGGAGAAATATTCCCACAAGTCATCGCGTGCATTTCATTTTACTTTAGATTTTCGATAAATGACAGTGGTGAGTGTTTAGGTCAATTTCAAAGTTGTGTGAACATAAAAGCTTCATGTGTTACAGCCTGTACGCTAACAATGTCAGCATATACTTTACCTATAGTTCTACTCAGCTGGTTCTCTGTTATGCTAATGTAAGTCTTTATACCTGTCGCACACCTGTTGCTACCTAGTGGTCTACAATGTTAATGTTATAGGCTGTTTTACCTGAACTCTTCTTCTGTATTATCTTTTCTAGTTGCACTCCAGTTGACTTAGATGAGTTCTGGTTTATGAACTCCTCCTGGCTCTTGTATTGGAGTTCGGCCGGCCGTTTATCTACAGTATGGAAACACGTCGGAAGTGAAAAACAAAGAACTGATGACTGTAGACAAAAACACTGCTTTCCGCAAAATAATTAATGTCCTGCCTCCTGCATGCTCTACCCGGACGCCACAGAATGTTCCTGAAATGTTCCTGATGGTGTGAACGCGCCTGACTCGGACAACCTCTAGGCAAACTCTATAAAATGTCCAGACCCGATTTTTGGGGGTTCATGTCTGTAAAGAGCTTGACTTGACAAAGTCCTGAGACCTGCCTCGACACACGCTACCAAACCCAATTAGACTGAATATAATCAGCTCGAGTCCCACATCGGGTCTCGCTTGCGGGGGGCATTGAACGGACCTGTGAAGACCCCTGCAGAGGAGTATTTGTCCTTTTTTTCCCTTAGTCTTTCAGCCGAAAGCATGTGTTGTCACAAAGTAACTCCTGCTCTGTCCCCCGTTTCTCCCCCCTGCTCCCCTGATGTAGAGTTAAAGTCATAATCCCTCCTCCCCTCCATCTCACCAGGTCCCTTGAGCTTTGCCCGTCCTCATTAGCGACTATTTTTCCCATGTTTGCTAATTGTGTCCTGCATTTTGCACCACCTTCCTCTCCCCCTCCCTCTTCCTCCCCTCTCCCTCTCTCTCCGCTGCCTCCCCTACTCGTCTGCGCTCTCTTAACAGACACTAATTGTCATCATAAGGATGCGTTCGCTGTCACAACTGGAGAACAGACTGCAGACCGACAGCGAGCAACCTGGCTCCTCTGGCCCCTGGAGGCCTCTGCACCGGTGCCTGGGGGCCCAGAGGACCTTTGCAGGCAGGAAACCTCCCTGTGTAAGTGTAGCTAATGAAGACAGGATGAGAATTTTTTACCTGGCGCAGAGAGAGAGAGAGGCAGTGAACCCAACCGGGGCAAACTGGGAATTATCTGTAAATGAGAGGAAGAACAGATAGTTGGTGGCGGCCTAACGAGGTACAACTAATAACTCGTAACAAAGCATGAACACGTTTCATCTCTCACTTACCCAAGGATCATTTGTTTCTGTAATTTCCCCACCCAATTTTCAATCCCTGGATCAAACCTGCACGTGTTAGCATCAATTTATGTTTCTTCTTCCAGTTTGTCATACTGTACAGTTGCATGACAAAGTCAGAGTGAATTCAGCATCTTTTTTGTTTTGAGATTTAATTTATTTGTATGAAAGAGCAAAAAAGCAGATTTTATAAAACTGTAAACACAAAAATGTGAGCACCTGAAGGGCTTGATTAAATGACTCAAACAATTTGAAATACAGCTTATGTATTTTATTCCTTGTGTAAAGTTGACTGTTGACTGACAGACGTCTGTGCCAGTGTGCAGGCAACCGTGTGTCTCCATACACGCACATGTTAGCGAATGTGTGTGTGTGTGTGTGTGTGTGTGTGTGTGTGTGTGTTTGTCTGCAAGTGGGAATTCGTGCTTTGTGGCATGTGTGCCCTCAGCATGGGGCCGTGGCGGGCCCCGTGCCGGCCAGCTGGAGGCTCAATCTGTTGAGGGGTCCACTGCTCAGTGGTGGGAGGTCGACCGGACCCACAACGACGCCCCGACCATTTGCCCCCGGTCTCCCCTCTGACCAAGACGTGCGGCTTGGCAGGCCCGGCCAGGGTCTGACAGCTCTGCACAAGCCAATCTACAAGACACCGTGGAGGAGGAGGAGGAGGAGGAGGAGGAAGGCTGGATACACAGGAGAGGATTTAGATGATAGGAAGGGCTGTGGAGGTGGTGGCAACTGTAGGGAAGGAGGAGACGTTGGTGGGCTGATCACAGCAAAAAGAGCAGCGGAGTAAAGAAGAAGAGGAAAGTGAAGAAAAATGTGATGTAAGAAGGAAATATAGACAAAATAGGGAAAAGATTGAAATAGTGTGAATAGGAATAGAAACAACATGCAAGTAGACGTCCAACACCGACTGAAGACAACTAAGTGGACTACAGAGGCTAAATGGTCACAGGATGTGTGTGGTTAGTTCAGCAGTATGAGATATACTAATGTTTTTACAGATACATATGAAGCCCACTTGTCCCTACTTTGGTCAGGGACGGGCCCTGAGTTCGTTAATTTAGATAATTTAATTCACGCTAATGTATACTTAAGGTAATGTTGTCTTGTTTATCTTTTAATTTCATACTTTCACTGTCCTTTGATTATACCTCCAATGAACTGTGACTCCACTAGTGTCAGGATGTTTTCTTAAATCTCTTGGAAAACCATAACCTACAGTCATTTAAACAACCAGATATTACTTATCACCAATCACCAATGTTTACCTCCTATACTTAAACAGTTGGTATACCAAATGTCCCAATAACCAAACGACACAAAGACCCGAATGAAAACAATAACTTCCTCTTGACGTATGATAAAAATGTTAAACTAAAGAAAAACAAATAATGGTCAGTGCTTCTTCCTTTACACTTGAATTACAATAGTAATTCCCCTTAAATGGGAATAACAATTTGCAGAACCAGGTTATCAAACCAACGTAACCTTCATATGACCTCTAATTAGAAAATACACACAACCTCAGTGAGCCCACCCACCCACACACACACACACCAGCCGGCATATGTGAACCAAAACACCTTGTTGCAGACCTGAAAACAAAAGTGTGGTACCTGAGTTCAGCTGTGAGTCAGGCACGTGTCCAGAGATGACGTGGCCTTGGCAGCTGATGACGTCACCGGTCCCTCTCGGTCCACCCCGGGAGATCAAGGTGGCGGTGACCCGAGGTCCAGGGGGATGGCGAGCTCCTTCCCCGCGAAGGAGAAGAAGCCCTGGACGTTAGCTGGATAGCTAAAGGTTTCCCACGTCGTAAAAACGACGAGCTAAAGCCTTCAGCGCAACAGCTAGGTGAGCATTGCAGCGGCTAACAGTCCGTACACGTTGCTAACGAATGCTAACAAAAATAAACACCGCAAGCTAATGAGCTAACACACGCACACGTGCTGCTAATACAAACGCGTTACTAATAGAACAGTATGGTAAACTTCGGATATAAATACCTCCAGTTGGTCATGAATAATATTCAGGGGCAATATTCTGATTGAGACTGTCGAGTAGATGATCTTTTTCTTAAGACATCGGCTACATATTTGTTTGCGCAAACTTTTTCACGGATTATTCCCGCTGTGACTTTTAGTCAAATCAAGCGTCCCCGGTCGTTACTCCACTCTACTTCCGGTCACTGGAACGTATTATTCACAATAAAAATACACTCTACTTCCGTTCACTGCAACGTATCTTTCACAATAAAACAGGATATTCATAATTAAATATATTTGTATCGTTTGAAACTTATTTATTACATTGTAGCCTTTTCACTCTCCATGAAATAACTTTTAACCATATTTATGGTGTCCCTACTTTCCCATGTAGGAAACATTAACTTTCAAAGACCCATTTCTATAGACTTTATTTATGTGTGATGACAGATATGTCACCTGAAAACTGTATTATTGTTGCAATGCTGATTTTAATTTTCTGTGATTTGTATGTTTTTTGTGATGGGAAGCTGCTATATAAATACAAATTATTATTATTATTATTATTATAGTTTTTTTTTGTTTTTTTTACAAAGTCATATGCCTTTATCGTAACCTAATTTTATAACAGTGTAGGCAATTTTAACCAGGTTTCACATATAGACTTAATTTTTTTGTATAATTTATTGATCCTGTGGTTATTAATCAGTTCAGGGTTTCACACTTGGATCAGTTTGGTCAAGTCATGGTGCACACACAGGAGAAAATGTGCTATAGGCCTGTCACGATAACTGCTTTTTGTTGTCATATTCATAGCATCTTTTAAAACTATTGTTGTTGTTGTTTTTGTTTGACAAACAACCCCTCTTTATAAATGAATAGCATGTGCGGTGAAAGGAGCCTGAAGGGCATTTTTTTCCCCCTGAGCTTGTTGTGCAGGCATGTGTGTCTCTCTGGTTTTCTTTCTGTGTGTCTCTCTCCACCAGACTAGTGCTGTGCTCTCGCTGACAGTTTGATGCAGGGCACCAGGGTTACATCCGAGGGAGTGTTTTTAGCGGTCACCAGTGCACAGTGGGGACGTTGTAGCTGGCACCATCTGGTCATGAGAGCCAACGTTTCTCTGGCACAGTCTTGGCCAGTGTCCATACCTGCTTATTCCACACACACACACACACGCATGCGCACGCACACACACACACACCTTACCAACAGTGGCTTTTCGGACTATATGCAGGCAAAGTATAGACCTGTATTTACAAAAACTGAAGAAAAAGACATGACCATGTCATGAAAGAGCATGACATGTGACGAGAGGTTTGAAAGACATGCAAACAAAGTACACACACACACACACACACACGCACGCGCACACGCACTGGGGGTCAAGCTACCCAAAATGACAGGCTGAGAGCAGATGTCCGTCAACCCTCCCAGTCCAGTTAATTAAGCAGCATCACAAACACCAAGGAGGCAACTGACACACACACACAAATACACACACGTATAGGCCAACGGCTGTTTGTCTTACTGTGGGGCACAGATGCAATTCAAGCATGTACTGTATGACTTTGCCGCCTGGTCCATGCCGTCCGTGCCGTATAAAGCACAACTTTTCCTCTGTGTGTCTGAGACCTGCTTTTGAGCGCTGGGTATTTCCTGAGCCTCGACACATTCTTTTGAAAGCGGTCAGTGCTGCTATAGGGTCTGTTTCACCAAAAGCAATTTGTGAGCACTGCATATTGTTGTATGGGCTGGCAGCCTCTGTGGGTGATTGTGGCATCATATCAGGGCCACCGCTGAAGGGCCTCAGTGTCTCCCCCCCCCCCCCCCCTTCTATTGTCATCACAGGGGGCAGCGGGGTGAAGTAAGGGATTGTGCGATCCAATGAAGCGTGCTGTTATCAGAGACTTCAGCCATTAGTCATGGAGCTGACATCACCCTATTGCCTCAGTTTGGCGCTGAGCACGTGGCACATCAGGTCACTGAGGATGGGAGGGAGAACCCCAAAATAAGTGCAAAGTCTGTGCAGCCACTTTTCAAATTCTTCCTCTGTTTGACCTGTTGTTTTTCTGAAAATGAAGTTTAAATTTATGTAAATTAAAACACATTGATTACACCATTTCATATCTGTTACCCTGAACTTTGGACACACAAGACTTTGACCAGAGTCCGCCTCAAATCACAAAAACAAGGAGGAGAGATTTGACTGTTTGCGCTTTATAACACCAGAGCACCCTGTGGTTGACTGACTCAAAATCTCAGCCTCGGCGCCTCAGAGGAACAAAGACGATGTCACACCTGCGCTGACTTCTCTGTGCTGCTCCGCTGGAGAGAAACAAGACGGACACACGCACACAGAGTGAAGGAAGCCAAAAGGTTTGACTGTGATGGGACAAGCTGGCTAGTTTTCCTAAATGGAACCCTAGTGCCCTCTACTGGTGAAAGGTCAGAACCTGTGGTCGACAGGACATGTACAGTACTATATTCATAACAATTATGATAGTAGTAATAGTAGTAGTAGTAGTAGTAGTACTTTTTATTGTTTTTAATTGGTGCTGTTATTATAGATAACACCACTACACCAATGGGAGTTTTGTCTCTTTCTCTCCTGCTTTCTCTTCTCACCTCAATTTCTCTACTTTAAAACCAACCGCTTGAGGCCGACGGACGTTATTGCTCTTGTATTTAGATCCACCATGTATTCATCCTTCTCTTTACTAACGGTACTCGCTTTGTGATTAGTTTGCTACGCACCAAAACGCCAAAGCAAATTCATTGTGAAAAAACCCCTTTTGGCAATAAACGTGATTCGGTTTGGTTCGGTTAGAGGTTTCTTCCCTGTTAGAAGAGAGGTTTTCTTTAGTGTTAGTGCTCAGTGATCATTGTGGAAACTGTCTGGGTTCTCTTCATAGTATTTAAAGGTCCCGACCTTACTCTGCAAAGTGCCTAGCGATAACGGTATTCCGTGACTTGGTATAGGGTCATAGTGAATTGAATTCATTAACCCTTTGGTGATCAGTAAGGTTGTTCAATCTAAAGTCAAGTCACTGTCTCAGAACTTGTCACAACTTCTAATGTCACAAAATCGCTTCCAACCAGACAAAGTAGACTCAGTGTAGTTTGTTGCTTCTCCTCTTTATTCACAACAACACCGCACCACATGAATCACAGAAAGAACATGCAGTCGAACTTCTCAGTAGCACCCGTTACACAGCGGACCGCTGAGCTTATGAAAAGTGAGAACTCCTCCATGAAGAAACAAAGCAGACTGAAGGCTAATTTGAGGTAAAACACGGAAGAAACAGTGTGAGACATTGCTGACTTATCAGGGGCCTCATGTATGATGTTGCTGGTGCTGTTTTTCTTTTCATCCCATGATTCATTGCGTTGTAAGTGACGTTCTACACAGTCCTGTCCAGAAGCCTCTCAGTGATCACAGCCGAACAGCTCCAGGGAAACTCTGTGCTGCTCAGGCAGGGCCCTGCCGGCAACAAACACCATGGTGCTTTCAAAGTGGTAGAAGTGGTTGCCTACGAACACTTTGACTCCTTTGCTGTCGCACATGGCAGCGTCGACCTTCTTGAAGAGGGAGATCGTACGCTCATTGCTGGCAACGCGAGGACTGGCCTTCAACTCCACACTGTAGATTTTCTGACCTGGAGGACAGAAGGACGAGGGCGATGTAAGTCTAGTGGTGGAACGCTTGCGAAGAAACAAAACGTCAACCCCCTTCGTAAGATGTATTTACTCAACCCTACAGTTTCAGTGCTTGTACATGTGCACGCTTGTGACAACGACCCAACACAGAGGGTCTTTCACCGTCAGCCTCCTGTATTAATTTAGAAGCCGTCTCCGATCTTAACCTTTGATGAGGTGAGCGATGTGATGATCCTCGCAGACAAACGCGGCATCAATGGGCCCCTCGATGCCCAGCTCCTCCTTCACAGGCTTGGGGTAACCGTCCAGGTGGGTGTGGGGCTCCCCAACTTTGTAAAGAAACACTTGGTCGTCCTGACGGAAGAACAGAGACTGTGTTTTAGCCACGGGGAAGAGACGATGACAGGATCAACATGACGTGTGTGTGAGTTTACCTTGATCATGTAAAGGTGATCCTCGTAAGAGAAGACGGCGTCCACCTCGCTGTGCAGCTCCTTGAAGGCGTTCTCGATGGTGTCGGCCTTCAGTGTGTCATTGCCCTCGTCTTTACTGATGAAATGGTGGCCTGCGAAAACAAGAGAACCGCCTTTAGACACTGCAAATGGAGACACTGTGCGAAAGGTGGGATTTTAATACGACCCAAAAAAACGCGACGAATATATAAGCTACCTACATATACACAATATATATTATTTGTCCCACCACAATCTCAAAATGATTTTTTCCCAACTGAATATAATATCAAGTTACAAAGTGACATGGTTTTGTTTTGTTCATGGTGAAATGATAAAATCGATGGTGTTACCACATCACTGTTTTGTAATCCACTGACACAACTGCGTGACCTGTGGATCAATATCTAATGTCGCCAAGTGCAACAGACTACAACTGCAAATTCTGACCTTTCCCCCAGCTCCCAACGAAAGTTATAACTTAAAGTTCGAATTATGACAATTTTAATTGAGACTGGAGCAACGGGGCAACCGTCTCAGAAACAGTATTGTTGTGAGATCTCACCTCTGAAGGCGTACATGTTTCCAGCGTTGTCGGACGTGATGGCATCGAGGTGAACGCGACTGCAGCGCTCTCTCTCCACGTGGTCGCTCTCCTCGCCTATAGACAGTGGCAAAGCACACAGTTAATGTTGAATCGACATTTTTTATATCGCTTTTATCGTCCCTTCATTAATCGTGAAACATCTGGAGCATCAATTTCTAAACGAGTGACACCATTTCTGGGAACACTGATGATATTTGATGATCATATCGACACCTATGCCCCGGTTGATCTTTTGACTATCAAAAGACTTGACGGGAAATTTGATTGGACATCTTTACAGTAGAGGAAGGAGTGAAACGTCACTTCCAAAACATGTCTCCCCTTCAAGTGAAGCCACAAGGGAGCGGGAGTGTGAAGAGATTATCTTAAAATAATTACGTCAGTTTGACATCAGATGTCTAATTCACATTTCATTTTTAATGTTTGATTGATTGATTTTTTTCCTTCTTCTTCACTTACTGAACTTTGAGCATCTGGTGAAGTAGTCGCGTGCCTCTTTGGGGTATCTTCCGTGCACGTCACCCGTGGTTGGGTCGAACTTGCTGAACATGTGTCCGTGGAAGCAGTAGTAATGCTCCATGAAGCGGAAAGCAGCCGTGCAGTTGGGCATGGAGCTGAACTCCTTCTCATTCACGGCCTTGGTTGCGACGTGGTATTGGTAGATCTTGTTTCCTGCAGAAATGAAAAAAATACACACGAGGGTTAGAGATAAATCTTGAGGTTGTTCTTCACATGGTTTAAGACACCAATGGATGAGGGTCAGATGGATATTCAGAGCATCCAGTTTGTTGAAGGTGTCAAAGGGCCATTAGCCCGCAAAAATCTGATATGGATATACATCAAATATGAGACCAAATGAAATTGGATTACAGCATTTAAAACCTCAAAGTCAGTGTTTCATTTCAAATAAGATATAGAGGAGAGGACATAGTGGACTGGACCCCCTCATTCACAAGCATTCAAATAGGATTAGCATGAAAAAAATGAAAGGTCCTGTCCATTGCTTTCTTTCTATTGAGCAATCTAGCTTTGTCATTTTTGAAAAGGTTACAAATGAATGAACTGACCCTTGAGGAAGATGACAGAGTCTTCGTCGCACTCGGGCTTGGGACACTCCACGGCGGCGTCCAGGTGGTCGGGGATTCCGGGGAAGACCTCGGAGATGTTCTTGGGGAAGCCGTCTTCCAGCTTGTGCTGGTAATAGCTGAACACAGTGTGGTCCTGCAGCAAAGCGCCAACACCAAAGTTGTTATGAATAATGTTCCCTTTTTGTGGGGTCTGCCACATGATTTTAGTGGTGATGTGTACACGCAACCAAAACACAGAAGTTTATGAAATCACGTAGACACTTGTACACCAGCGGGTTCATGGCCTTTCAAACTTTTCTTTTCTAAAAATAGAGGTTGTTTTTCATTTATTCCAAGACGTTTCTAAATTCTGAGCAAGTAAATGTAAAGTCGGACTGCAACAAATGAACATGAACGTCTTGTCAGCGAGATGCGATCAGAAAATATGAATCCGTTTTTCATTTTTCCCCCAAAATTTCTACAGTTACGTGCAAACCCCTTGACTCAGGGAATGTCTCTGTGATCTCCAACATGTGCACTTTTCTACGGATCAGAAGAGTCAAAGAAAAACAAAAGGGGGCCGTACCAGGAAGAGGAACAGGTGGTCGTGGTCGGGGTTGTCCTCGTAGTGCATGCGGAAAGCGGCGTCCACGTGGCCCAGGTGGTGATGCTCGTCCAGCTCGGGGAAGGTCTCATTAGCCAGATCTGCATTGCCGTGAAAGCCCTTGAACAGATAGTCGCCTGACAGGGGATACAGGACAGAAACCCTCAGATTGAACAAACACACATTGAGTTCTCATCTGAGGAATCCTATACCCAGGATTCCTCAAAGACTGAGGGACTCACCCTGGAAAAAGTAGGGGATTCCCTCCTCGTTCACTGTGGCAGCGTCCAGCTCAAAACCCTCAACGCAGCGGTCAGGGGCGGCTGCAGAACATCATGGGCCACGTGGAATCGAAAAAGAAGGTTTTAAAATGAAGCAGGAGAATCTGTGACGAGGAATGTCAGGTTGTCAAAATGAGTGTGTGAGTGTTTTCCATCAACTCACCTGAGGCATGGTCTTCGGGCCTGGATGAAGAGGACAAAGAGGAATTCTGATTTAATCTGATTTCTGAGAATGGGGCCTATTATTATCCCCTTTTCAAATTCCCCCCTAAAACATTTCTTCCTGTTTGTGCAAATGCTCAGATGATGCTGATTGTTCATGATGTCATGATTTTATTGTTATTTTCTCTAAATCGGGGGTTAGGATCGTTTTCCTGATTGCTTTGCTTTAGATCAGTCATGAGTCTATTTTATAACAGACACAGAGTTGTTTTTTTTTTGTCTGTCCAGTGAAACAAGTGAAACCAGCAGCCTGGATGGAAGAATGCCATCATTTTTAAAAAGGCGTCACCCTGCGCTGTTGTTGTCCTGACAGGCTGCTGTACTTACGAGTCAGCCCAGGTCAGAGCGAGGGCCAGGCAGAGACACGCGGTGCGGGCGAGCAGCTTCATGGTGAGCGGTCCTCTGGTCCAGGGGAGACTCCCGAGTCTGCAGCTTTTTATATATAAACGCACGGTGCAGGTGAACCATGTCACCAGAGGAGGAGGAGGAGGAGGAGGAGGCCAGAACAAATGTGCAGATGCTCAAGGCCAATCCAGGGCGCCCACTGTGTTTGATGTACCCCGTGAGCTGTGCCCTCAGTCGTCCCTCAGCTCCAGGAAAGTGAGATCTGGGGCGGCAGCGATTCAAAGAATTCAGAAGAAGTCAAATCAATACGCTGTATATCAGCTGTGCATCATTCTCCCCTTACATGACACTAATTCCCTCAAACGTGCAGTCCACTTCTCTTCATCTCCGTTACTGATTGCAGACATGATAAATGTCCAATTGAGTCCAGCAGCTGTTCGTGCAGCATTGAGTTCCACTGTAAATTCTGTGGCTGTCACATTTGAAAACATTTTCTAAAAACTTAACTCAACATACATTTTCAATGCGTGTGAAACCTATATATATATATATATATATATATATATATAGATTTAACATTAATTGTATCGGTGGAAATGTAATATGGAAAGATCTGCTGTAAGTTCCGCTGAATTTTGGTGCTTTCCTCTGCTTTATTGACTAAAACGAACCAAAGGTTTGTTATTCTAACAAAGACTGATTCACACTTTTACTCCAGTGCAGAAATTTTTACTAATCATATTAAATTCTTTTTATTAGTAAAATATAAAATGTGCTTAAACCTGCAACATAAATACTCCAGAACGTACCAGAAGTTCGTCAGGTCTGATCGACAGCAGACCTGCGTCCCTGGACCTGGTTCAACCCTCGGAGGTAACTGACCCAGTGAACGGCCAAAATGAAAAAGAAAAAGAGAGTTGTATAATGTTTGCGTGGTGAACATTGACAGAGAGCAGTGGTTTGTGGCCTCATCGTGTGTGACACGTGTCAGTGAATGCTCCGTTCTGAGTAGCCGGCCTTGTTGAGGGAGACAAGAACTACAAACATGCACAGTCACTGTTGAGCAATCAAACTCTGTGGAGGTCTGTACACACGGGTATCGGTGCGTTGGGGCCGAACCTTGAAGGCACACACGTCGTGCATGTTCTGGGTGGCATGGCTTTGAAATTGTTTTTTCAAGTAAGATTCCTGTGTTGAGGTGAAGGTGTGCGATGTTAAAAATCCAAGTTCAAAAGAAGTAATCAAACCCTTAATGTGGTCTTTAGTCACACAGCGAGACACGATCGCACCAGAAGTTACACAATGGACAACTTATGCTGGAAAAGTCTGCTCACAACACGCTAACCATACTGCTTCAGAAACCTCATTCGATGGGTTAAGTGAACTTTAGTGAACGTCCCTTCAACTCATCGTTCCAGGTCAAATCTCATGTCTCTCACATATGGAACGGGTTGAAAACGAAGACTAGATATTTTGGGTAAAAATCTTTTGCCGTTAATTTGAAAATACAAATTTGACTCTGAGAAGTTTTGAGGTAAACTCAGTCGTTTCCACAAACGTCCAGTAGAGGTCCCTCCTGCGAACAGAGTGGAGGAGAAGATTCTGTGATGGGCTCATACACACCAGAGATATTGATTTTTTTCTTCTTCATAGTATTCTACACATGTATTGATTATTTCAGAGTCTGACACAAGGTTTATTAAGTTTAGCAGCAGCGGAAAGTGAGAAAATTTAAAGTTTTACTGTTGTCATTTTAGATCCTCCAACTGAGGAAGATTATCAAATGTTCTGATTAGATTTCTTTTTAAATATCCTTGAATGAGGTTTCTGAGTAAAAAGAGTCTTTTTTTGTTTTCTCTTTTGTTTATCTTTAAAAGTGCTATATACAACATATATATTTTTAGTATTGTTATTCATATATCTGAGCAGATTCATAAAATAACATTCATCATTTCATGAAGCAAAAATATGTCTTCGTGAGGAAAGCCTCTAGTTGGACGTATGAGAGTCATTATTTAAGAGAGGAGTTGTTGGTATTCGTCGGCCCTCTGTGTTAGAATGAAGGGAGTTGGCTAATGGGGTGAAAAGGTCATTTCTCGTTTCCCTGCGAGTTCACTTGTGAACGTGGGACAGTTCAGGGCCTCGCGGTTCGGAGCAGAGTTCCAGTGGTTTGGACGAGACGCATCACGTTCCCTCCACCACTGAACGAGGATCAGGACGTCTCACTGTGGAAATATGAACGTGGAAGTTACTAAATCATCAACTATAAGTTTCCCCTCGTAACAGTTGGTAAGTTTATGATACCAGCAGTCAAACAGATTTAAGAAAAATACGGTCTTGAGTTGAAGTTACAGAAAGTGAACAACTGAGACTTCTGGGTGAAATTGGGAAGTTATTGACAACATTTTCTTCTTAACTTGAAATATGAGATTTTCAAATTAAGTAATTTTTGGGGGATGGGGCGTTAAGTTTAACATAAGTAGTCATAACTTACTTGTGCCATTTGATAATATTATTCTTTTATTAATTTTGTTATTTCAGGTGGTTTCATTATTTATTTTACTTTATTCATTTGTAGAGCTGCAACAGTTAATCAATTAATCGTTTAGTAATCGACTCTCGGTTACATCGATTAATCGCTTCAAGAGGTTTTCATGACAAAAAAAGGGCCAGATTCTCTGATTTTCAGCGTCTTCAATGTGAATATTTTCTGCTTTCTTTGCTCCTCTGTGTCAGTCAACTGAACACCTTTGGTGTCGTGGACGAAACAAAAACATCATCTTGTTGAGTTTCGGGAGTTTCGGGAGTTTCGGGAAACACCATGGACATTTTTCACCATTTTATGGACCAAACGACTCATCCATTAATCGTCGATAATGACAATAATTCTTGGCTTCAGCGCTTTTCCATCATTTTATTTGCATTGTTTTGGTATATGATCATTGTCGGTCTTAGATTGTTTCATTTTCACCTACAGTAAGTGAACAGTGTTCATTTGCTGTCCAGTGTGTAACGTGTGTGTGTGTGTGTGTGTGTGTGTGTGTGTGTGTGTGCAGGCCTGCAGAGGGTGTCCTTGTGTGACTCCAGTCCTTCCTCTTGGTTCTTCCTGTCAGGGAAGCAAAAAAAAAAAAAAAAAAAAAAGAAAGAAGAAGAATGCGAACCGAGCTCTGAGAGACGGTGACAGAGAAGAAGCCAGAGTCTCTGCAATCAGCAGAAAAACATCTGCACCAAAAAAATAAGCACAAGTTCATATCTAATTTGACGCGAGAGAGGGTTTTTTTTTTTGTGTTTTTTGGCGGGAGCTTGAGACGGAGGACACGTGACGCCATCCGGCGAAGCGCTGCGGCGGCTCGTGTCGCCGAGGACGAGGGAGGCTGAGGTGAGAGACCGCGGAGGAGGACCACAGGCAGCAGGTTGCCGAGCCACTGAACCCTTCCTTCCTCGACAGAGTGTCTGTGCTGCGCGCTGTGTGGTTTGTCCTGTTTTTCTTTCCCTTTTCGATGGCGTCGACCGAGCACCGCTGCGACCGGTGAGTGAGTTCAGTCAGGTCGAAACACACATGAGCTGGTGTAATGTCATCATCATCATCCTCCTCATCATCATCAAGTCGTTGCTGAGTGACAGCAGACGGGGGGGGGGGGGGGGGGGGGGGGGGGGGGCTGCTGCAGAGGATCAAGAGGCTCACCTGTAGATTCTCTGTTGTGAGGCAGCTGATTGGCTGAAGAGCGGAGGTTTCATGTGGAGTCCAGAGGGACATGGTAGTTTGGTAGTTTGGGGAAAAGAAATCTCATTCTTGTGCACAAGCCTCTACATCAGGCTCAAAAATCAACTTGAAACTTCAAAAACACCCGACCAATATGTACTTTTTGGGGGCCGATATCGAACCGTCGGCCGATATTTTAATTTGGATTTTTCTCTTTTAAATCGGTCAGTGATTCTTAAAATGTCATTACCAAGCCTTTTATGACAAATGCATGTAATTGAGGCTTGATATTTTACTTTTACCATGAGCTTCATCATGATAAATAACTATAAGATTGAAAATACAAATACAACCAAATTCATAGAACTCATGACAAACATTTTACAATTTTACATAAAATGTAAACATGAATGCACATTGAAAGGCTGAAATCAGATGGCCGATAATATCGGCCGGGCTCTTAAAATATCGGCCAACCGATATACCGGTCGGGCTCTAATATGTATTGATAATATTTTTTGATATTTCCAGATTTGAGAGTGTTTTTGTTAAATTCAAACTCATTCGTGCAGTAAGGACCAGTCAAATGAATAATCTGACTGCTGCACTTGTTGAACACCACACAGGCAGTAGCCTACATGTACTGTAAAATCATTTTGTCATGTATTTACACACATTTACACACACTCGGACTATCAGACTTCTTTCTGTCACCAAATTGACATTTTCATTTTAACTCTTCTTTGCATAAACAGCAGCTCGTCAAGTGAAGCGTTGTAAAGACGCGGCTGCTTGCTCCGCTGCACCGGTGTCTCTCTGCGGGGGCCACATGCCATCCCTCTCAGAGGCCTTTGCAAATACCACACACAACGACCGGAATGTGGACGACCCCTCGGGGACTCGGTGCCACTTTTCCTCCGCACCGTCGTCAGTCACTTGCTAAAACGCACATCATCTCCTCATTGTGCAGTGGATTCTTTTTAGTGTGTGCCACTCGTGGACTTGTTAGTGTATGACATGTGTCCCCCTGCAGAGGGGGTCAGTGTATGTCTCGCTCTGGATGTAGCAAAGTCACAATAGAGGTCAAACGATGCTCATTGTTAAAAAATGCATTTAAAGAAAACCTCCGACGTTCAAAGTGTTAAAATCACAGATGAGTCTTTGACTTGAGCAGCGTCCACTCTCCTCGTCTCGTTCACTTGGTCGCAGGCGCTTGTCACATTCCTCATCTGGATTCCTTCAGACCAGGTCTTTGTTTGGGCCTTTTCGCTTTCCATTCATTACATCATGTAGTTTTACAGTATAAAAGCGTCAGGCGTTCATTGTCTCCATGTGATTCGTGTACGCTCTGTTCTCACAGCAGCTGAACAGACGGTGTCACGCGTAGTCGTGTGCTCACTGGATGAAAGACGAAAGGAATTATAGCAACAAAAAAAAGGTGCAGACCAAAAATTTCATTGTGGTTTTTAAGGGTTGGTGTATTATTTTAAAATGCAGCACATGGTGGATATTGCTCAAAGTTACTCACAGCTGTATATATATATATATATATATATATATATATATATATATATATATCCCAGCAACAGTAAATGTCATGCTGCTGTTGATCGCTGTTGATTTACTGCTTTTTAAAAATGTGATTATTGAGTCAACGCTGGGAAAGAGAAGAGCACTTTTGAAAACGCTTATTCAAAACACACGAAATCCGAAACAGATTTGACGAGCTGTTAAAGAGTGTAAACCATTTGAGTACTGGACCAATCAGACTTCTTTAGCTTTGCAAGCCACGTCCCCGAAGGCTCCTATACTTCCGTAAAGTAATAACCCCGAGCAGGGGGTACTTCTTTTGGGAACCTAATTTAGATCCTGGTACCTGTGAAGGGAGACGTCAGAATGAACTAAAAATAATTGATGACAGCGGCACTTTGGAAGATTAAAAAGTCCTTTTGATTTGAAACAAAACGTCCACAGCCTAAAATATCTCAACGTGGATTCATGAGTCTAGTGTGAAAGCTGGAGGTGCTGAATTGCCCTGCGACTGAACTTTGACCTCAGGTAAGACCTCCCACCTGTCAGCTGAGGAATCGCTCCCCGCCACGAGTCCTCCCTCTCTCTCTCTCTCTCTCTCTCTCTCCTCCCTCTCTCTCTCTCTCTCTCTCTCTCTCTCTCTCTCTCCTCCCTCTCTCTCTCTCTCTCTCTCTCTCTCTCTCTCTCTCCTCCCTCTCTCTCTCTCTCTCTCTCTCTCTCTCTCTCTCTCCTCCCTCTCTCTCTCTCTCTCTCTCTCTCTCTCTCTCTCTCCTCCCTCTCTCTCTCTCTCTCTCCTCCCTCTCTCTCTCTCTCTCTCTCTCTCTCTCTCTCTCTCTCTCTCTCTCTCCTCCCTCTCTCTCTCTCTCTCTCCTCCCTCTCTCTCTCTCTCTCTCTCTCTCTCTCTCTCTCTCTCTCTCTCTCTCTCTCTCTCTCCTCCCTCTCTCCGCTCGGCATGTCTTCACATGCCCAGAAACACCAGGGGAGGGAGGAGACAAAAAAAGCAAAACAGAAAGAGAGAGAGAGAGAGAGAGAGAGAGAGAAAAAAAGAAACAAGAAAAACCGGAGAGCATGTGAGACAGTGTGATAGAGGAAGGTGTGAGAGATGTGAAAGCAGGGCTGGAGAGAGCTCAGGCCGGGAGAAAACGGAGAGGAGACTTTCATTATTGAAGCCGCGGTTTTCTGGATCGATGCAGAAAGCGGGACAGACGCTGAGAGGAGGGAAGAGCGTGGCTGTAATTGACAGACGGAGGGGACGGAGGGAGGGGGTGAGATGCAGTTGTCATTATATTTTTCGAGGAAAAACATCCTGTCACTCCTCCTCTTGACTCGCTCCTTCTCCGTCTCTCTGATTCTCTCTCCTGACAGAGCAGCTCCACGATCGCCGGGGAGACGCGCTGCCTGAACGGTGTTGGTAACCATGGATCCCCTTCCTCGCTCTTGTGTTTCAAGATCGAGATCAGCGAGTCAAACGAGGAGAAGGATGAGGTGAACTACAAGCTGACTTGACCTCTCCCCGACTCCTCAGCGATTTGAACCTGAAGACCTGCAGGGGAAGAACAAGCAACTGATAATAATAATACTAATAATAATAATAGTAATCGCCCGATGCAACACTTTCAGGAGCCTGCCGGGGCGATAAGATACCCGGGCGCTGCCCCAGAGCCGTCAACCGACCCAGAGGCAACAGTTGCTTAGCGGCAGCTCAAAACCTGAAAGTGAAATTAGTTGGAGGAGCATGGGCCGTGGAGTTGAGAGCAGCGCGTCGTCCTCGGGATGTCCGGCCACCGGGAGCAAATGAGCGTCGGCGGATTCGACAGCAGCCCCAGCTTGCTCCAGGGCCGGCGCTTCTACTGCCGGGAATGGGCCCTGGAGAAGCTGCGGCGCTGCCTGGACGCGCGCTCCGTGCCGGCACAACCGCCGGGGCTGCTGGTGATGGGGGGCCCCGGCGCCGGAAAGACGGCCCTCTGCACCGAGGCGGTGTGGCCCGCCTCCAAGGCAGGGCTGGCGGCGGGCCTGGCACCGCGCTGCCTGGCGTCGCACTTCTGCCAGAGGGAGGACCAGAGGAGCACGGTGCTGTGGAGGTTCGTCCTGGGCCTGGTGGAGCAGCTGAGGGCCTCGCCCCTCCTCCCGCCTGGGTACGGCGAGATCCTCGGCAGCCCGTCCGTGTCCTCCGCCCTGGAGCCCGTCGCCTGTCAGGGAGACCCTGACAACGCTTTCAAAAGGTTCGTAAAAAAAAGAAAAGAAAAAGACAAGAACTTTTTATTGGACTTGATTGAAGGGAAACTTTTATGGTTGTCAAATGAGAGGGAGTGGAACGCTGCCGAAAGGTAACAAGCATGGAGCCCATCCAGGCGCTCGGCGTGTGAGAGCTTGTTGGCGAGCAGTGGCTCATTCCCGGCTCGATATAGAAACGTGTGGTATCACATACTGTAAATTGTGACTTTGGGCAAAATTACACGTGTCAGCAGGCGAAGCAGTGATGTATCAGATGAAGACATCGGTGGAAACACAACCTGCGGGAAACCTGCGACACAAGTTCCTGCTGTTTTGTAAATAGTTCCACAACGTGCGGTTGTTGTGACTAAAAACATGCGTCTAATAGCTATTAAAGAATGATATAAACCCCCTATTCATATAGTGATGTCAGTCAAGTTTTGACTGGACATCAGTGACACATTGATTATCCATTTAGTATTTCGTTAACCTGATCTTCTTGTGAATCTTATGAAATTCGATTTTTAGCCTGTTGCTCAATTCACAGCAGTTGTAACTGGGGCTTAAGGCTGAGCGATACGGCCTATGAATAATATTGGGATATATTTATGTTATATCGGGATACACAATATATAACGCAATATATTTCTTTAAATCTCCTCTAAAGCACTTCACAATTTAACCCTTTGATGAATACAACCACACCAGTATGATCGCGATATGGTCCTATAACATGGAATATATTCCAGATACAATTACTGATTCAGACAAATTCAGAATAAATGACAAATTCCCATCACAAATTCAAATTGATTGTTTTATCCTATCAATAGTCTAAAATGTAAACGTAGTATTTGACAACCAGTAATTTTTTTTGCATATGTACGTGATAATTGACTCAGAGAACTAGAATGGGACTCAAGTACAGGGCATAGCTCTGCCAAGGCCAGATTTGTTTTGTCTTCTTCATTAAGATCCATGATTTTTTTCCCTGGGAAATTGGGGAAAATGTCAAAAAAAAGAGCTTGCAACAATATCTCGCTGTTAAAGAAAGTGAATTAAAAAATCCTGGATCCCTTTTTTCGAATCGATTTTCAGATTTCCAGAAAAAAATTATAATTACTTGCCATATATAGATCACAACATAGAATGACATATTCCCTTTATAGAGAATTGTATCCATATCGCTCCAGCGAACTAATTCAAGTTCCGCACAAAACTTCTTCACGTGACGAAAAGTGTGTAACTGTACATCTTCTTGAGAGATCTATCGTTTCTCAGAGCCTGTAAATGCAGAGAGAAGTCGGGACAGTCAAAGGGGAAACGGACGGCGGGAGCCATTCTTCCTCGTCGTACATTTATTTCTCCCCCTTCATAATGCGGCCCATTCACGGCGCGCACAATGGCCCTCCGGTGTGAATGGATGCTACAGTGTTATTTACGACACGGCGTCCTTTCAGAGAGCGGAGCAGAAGAAGAGAGAAAAGAACAAAGAGAAGAAAAGTGGCCTGCCTCCCCCTGTACCCTGGTGACCGCGGCGGCACCAGTCGGCGAGGTCGCTCTCCCCTCTGGGACCCGGCGTGTTGACTCAGTGGTGAGTCCTGAGCCCCCTTTTCCCCACGCTCCTCCTGTGCTCGCCCTCCTCTGCTGTGAAGTACCCTGCTGGATTCCACATTCCC
The DNA here is from genome assembly GCF_022379125.1 of Scophthalmus maximus. Classification (NCBI taxonomy): domain Eukaryota; kingdom Metazoa; phylum Chordata; class Actinopteri; order Pleuronectiformes; family Scophthalmidae; genus Scophthalmus; species Scophthalmus maximus. The sequence goes on from NC_061528.1 coordinate 4,774,253, forward strand.
CCTCCGACTGGCTCATGGCCAGCGGCTGTTTGTGTTTGGGGCTCTTGTGTGTGTGTGAGAGAGAGACAGAGAGCGAGAGAGAGAGAGACAGAGAGAGAGAGAGACAGAGAGAGAGAGAGAGAGTGAGAGAGAGAGAGTGGCTGCGGGCGAAAAACGCTGCCATGTGAGAAAGGCTGTCGACACTCTGATGAAACACGGGCTCCAGTTGGCAAGTGAAAGGACACGTATAGGATTATCTCCCTGGAACGGACTTGTAGCTCAACGTAGACAGCAAGTCGTTACCTCTCTACCGACCAATCGCGTGCTGCTGCTGCTGCTGCTGCTGCTGCTGCTGCCGCGTCCCTCCACCTCCCGCGGATCACCTGTCAGATTTCAAAGTTAAAAACCTCAAATTAGTGTTTATCGTCTGGTACTTTTAGGTCACTGCCACACCTTCACGGTGGTTCACTGGGTTCGGAAGCGTTCTCGTCCATGCCGTGCTCACACCGCCTTATTACAAATGTACGAGGAAGTGTAGAGCTGCGACAGTTGATCGGTTAATCGATAAGAAATCGACTATTTAAAAAAAGCAATGAATCGTGTCAAGTTTTCCCAATTCTCTGATTACAGCTTGTCAAATGTGAATATTTTCTGGTTTCTTTGCTCCTCTGTGACAGTCAACTAGAAATCTTTGTCGCGTGTGCACAAAAACAAAACATCCTCTTTGTGTTCCACATTTCTCAACTATTTATGGACATTTTCATATTCAGACAAATGATCTGTCACATTTATGTACACAGTGCATTCACATTTATACATATTCAGCTGATTGGGATAGACAGCACACAGACGGATGAATTAATTAAGCCTTTGAATTCATGTCAACGTCTTCTTGTATATAATCTTTGGTTGTTGTCCCACGTTCCTGTTGCGCCACAAACCATCGTGGAAAATAGTTTCCAACAGTTTTCTTTTCACAGTGGTTTCTTCCAGAGAACAGGAGCAAAGTAACAAGAGGCTTTGACTCCAGGGTTCATTCGGAGAATCATCACCTGAGGCCCGAGAGAAGGTCACAAAGCCGATTATTGCTCCTGTCAACAAGTCCAATTAAAGCGGAGGGTCAAAGGTCACACAGGCACTACAGCGTCTGGGTCTACGAAAAACTTCAAGCAGCAATCAAAAAGGTTGAAAGTGACACTTTCTTCCTTATTTGCTCCGGCTTGAGTCAGATGACTAAAAGCACACAGAGGGTACGATAAGCCTGTTGTAACTCGGGACGCAGCTTTCACCCGGGGCGGACTTTCATTTTGCGTTCAAACTGCCGGATGTGCTCAATTACAAAAGGCAGGGCCTCCGTGGGCAGTGAGATGATTCACACGCACATTATGGCTTTGTGTGTTTATCTTGAGATAAAGACATTCCTGTACATACAACAATGACTCAAGACATTCTCGTGGCAAGGCCGACGCTTCTCCTTGTGTATGTCTGTTAGTAAATCAATGGAGTTCAGATTAATTTGCTGCTTCCAGCCTCGTAAAACTCAGGATATTTTTTTCAACCTTTTGTAAACATATTATTTCTGGGCTTTTACACAGTGGATCTCACAAAACAAGCAAACTGATGACGTCACTCCGTAATCCGACTGATTCATTGATGATGGAGATAAGCTTCAGTTACTGGAAGTGTGAAATAAATGAAATACCCTGGTAACCGCAGAGGTCGGCTCCCATAGCAACCATAACAGTTACAACATTCCTTCATGATATACAACATTAACCTTCAAGGGGAAAGGATTTCACCCTGCAAAATGCCAAATATTGAATGATTCTCAGTGATATTTAGGTTTAGGTAGTTTTTAATCTACTAACTAATGCATCATAAGTGCGGGATGTATATTAGGATGTTAGTGCCTCTGCTGAATAGTTTTCAGTCCTCGGATAAACCCTGAACTACTGTTGTCATGAATAATTGATGCGGCGCTTCCTTACAATAATAATATTAATGTATGAACAATTAAATGGAGTAAAGACGCCGCTTCATTTGTCTCAACAAGGCCGATTTGTTTGATGTTTAATTTACAAAACGTCCAATCGTTTGTGGTGAATGACTCACTTCTGCGCTGTTGGAATTTCACCCCTCACTTCCCACACGTATGTAAAACCACGAGACCGACGTTCTGTTGTTGACTCTGATGCCCGTAGTTACTAACTTCGCCTCGCGAGCCTCCGTTCGGTTCATTTGCCAAGATAAGAAGCCGTGGCATCTTATCTCTGCTCCGGCTCTGATTACAGCTTCCCCCGGTGCTTTGTAAAACAACGGTGGAGCTGTTTCCTTCCCGATAGCTGCGCATTCTGCTTTTTACAACACTGGGAAACGTTGCTGGAATTTGCTATTATTAGGAAGCTTTAGATGCAAAAAACACCCACGCCGTCATTCTGAGGTGGAAAAAGACGCAGCATTTTCTTTTTCTTTTCAGTGATTTGAAAGGTTGTTGTTTTAAATCTGTTTGGAAAGAAAACTGACTGAAGCTGGTGACTGGGACCTTCTGGTCATTCTTAAACATAGTCATTAACACTAATAACAGCGCGCACACACACACTCACACACACTCACACACACACACACACACACGCACACACACACACACACACACACGCACACGCACACACACACACACACACACACACCCTGTGATTGCTGCAGGATAATTAACCTCCATGTGACCCAGTCAAACCAGACCTCAGGGTTAATCACTGTTTGTCACCTTTTAAAATAAGACCCCTGTAGTTCCCCTGTACGCATTTGTAGTTCTGAACAAGTCTCAGTATTGAACCTCACCTGGCACAAAAACATATATTTTCAAGTGTCAGTCACATTAGGACACGGAGAACTATAGTTTTCTATAATATCTAGGAAAGAGAACTCTGTTTTTCTTTGGCTCAGGCATATTTCTCTACTGCAGAAGCCGCAGACCTGTGGAGCATCACCTTCATTCTCGCGTACACCAGCGTCCTTCATACAATTTTGACTTCCATCGGGGGAAGGTCTCACTCTCCAACAGCTCTGCACCTCTGCAGGATTTCGTTCTCCCCACATGAACTTGCCTTCAGGTCTTAAATTTTGATTTTTCATTTTTGCAGTCCGTAATATATATATTATTATTTTTTAAAGAGTTTGTGAACTACAGCTGAAACAACAATAACACCTATAGTATATTAATTTCCTGACCTTTAAACCTCCTCACACGAATACGCTTGAGCTGTTGGTTGTCATTGTTGTGTGTGTGTGATTGGTGTGTGTGTGTGTGTGCGCGTGTGCGTGCAAGCGTGCCCAGGGTGGAGCAGGAAATTTCCGAGGTTCCACTAACCTGAGTCACCGTCAGATCACAGACGGGTGTGGGCGCTGACTGTGCTCTTTAACACCGTGATTTAGCTTTTAATCCCAAACAGTTTTATTGTTTTACGATGTGTTTCGGCGCTTTATCACAGTAGGAGATTCAGAATATTCTTTTTTTTTTATTGCCGTTAAAAGCTGCTTCTCAAAGTAGAAGGGGTTGAGCTGTTATGTCTTTAAGGATTTCTTTTTCAATGTGTAAACTACAGCAGGGGGATTCCGCTCGGTTCAATGTCTGACGTCTGACGGCGAAACTCAAAGCCTGTGGTTCTGAAAAAGGTGAAACGAAAAACTCTTTAAAACATGAGAGAGGACAAGCCAAAATAGCTGCCTGCATATTGACGCGAGGGACGTCGCTCAAGGTTCACTGACTTTTTATATGCAAAAGGTTTGACCCACTGTTTATCTGTGATGTAATTACACCGCGCTCAATAAATGAGGAAGCGCTCACGCTGCTGCTGCAATTCACAACTCCCTCGTCCGCCCACGTTGCCTACATTTCTACTCCTCTGACTCTTCCTCTGTGTGTGTGCGTGTCTCTCTCTCTCTCTCAGAGCAGTGTTGAGACCCCTGTTAGACCTTCCCCCGCCTGCCCGGACTCTGATGGTGGTGGTGGACTCCCTGGATGTAGGCTATGGGCCGGCGGGTACAGGAAGTGTGAAGAGTGGCTCCATCGCAGAGCTCCTGGCCGCCAATCAACACCTGCTGCCCGGCTGGCTGCTGCTGGTCTGCTCTGTCCGCCGCCACAACAAGGCCGTGTGCAAGATGTTCTCAGGTATAAAGACGAACATGTCATTATATATAGATATATATATATATATATATAGAGATATATATATATATATTGTGCTTCTTAAAGATACTAGATATGAAAATAAATCGCATCAGGTACACGTGAAGTGGAGATCAGGGATTGAACTACTTAATAGACTTTTATATGAATTTCACTGGTATGTTTTCCACCTGTCAAGTTTGACGACGTTCTGACAACTTTACCAAAAAGCTTATCGGCAAGTAAACCATAATAAAGTCTTAATAATTTGCAAAATACCATAACACACAGCAGAAGATGTGAAATCACCTAATAAAACCTGACATGTTTTCTGATCAAGCATTTAGCACCAGATTGTTGCCCCCCCCCACCCCCTAATCATATAGTCTGAATTTCGATTCCTAATTATTATGCATCGTGACAAAATTATTATTGGTGGCGACCTTCAAATTTGCATTAAAAATGCATGCGGCTGCTGAATAAGAACTAAAAGAATCCGCTTTGTCTTGACTACATTTTTTGATCTTGTGTGCAAACTCAAAGTCTGAACATGAAGTGACCCTCCTAAGACGGGGAATCTCAGCCTAGATTTTTATGTAACTCAAAAGTAATTTTATTAGAAATGAAATTATAAATGAAGGAGTTATTGGTTATTTAAACAAGTCCAGGGAATCACTCACAAAAATAACCTTCTGTAGGATTGATGAAGTCTACGTCATCTGTCTCTTTTTGTGTTGTAGGTTTCCGTAAGCTCTGTCTGGATGATCTGCGGAAGCCGCCGCCCGTCCACGACGTGCAGCAGTACATCCTCTGCCGGCTGGACGAAGAGGCAGCACTCCGCCGCCAGCTCACCCCCGACACGGCCGACATGCTGAATTTGCTGCACATCAAGAGCGGCGGTTGCTTCCTCTTCCTCGAGCGTGTGCTGGACGGTGTGTCGGCCTCGTTGGTGGGCCTGCGGGAGATCCGGGACATCCCCGGGACTCTCAACGGCCTCTACCTGTGGCTGTGCCAAAGACTCTTCCCCCGGGGGCTCTTCGTGTACGTCAGGCCTCTCCTCAATGTGCTGTTGGCTGCCCCAAGGCCCCTCACGCCCCAGCAGCTGTTCACGGCAGTTTGGACTCACGACACCTCACTCAGCCCCCAGGACTTCCAGAACAAGCTGCGAACCCTCTCTCCTCTCCTGATCGATGGCCCCGGGGGCACCAAACTGCTTTTTCATGCCAGCTTTGCCGAGTGGCTGACGGACGTGAAGTATTGCACGCAGAAGTACCTGTGTAGCAGGACAGTGGGTCACAGCATGCTCGCTATGGCTCTGACGCTGCAGGGACAACACTTGGACATCGAGGACACTTGCCAGCTCGCCACACATTTAGTTTGCTCTGGTCACCATAAAGACAACCCTTCATTATTGGCACTATGGATGCTATGGGCAGGTTTGCCTGCTCTGACTCCGAGCCGCAGCCATGCCCTCACCGCATCCTTAAGTCAGCCCCCTGTTCTGGTCAGTCAGGAAGTCCTTCAGTTGTTGATGAGGACTGGGCTCATCTCCGAAGCCTGTTGTACAGATGCAGACCCAAGTGTTGGAGTACATTGTGTAGCTGTGGAGGGAACTTCTTTACAACAGGCACATGAAAGGGAGGTGTCTGTAAAGAAGCTGTTGGACAGAGGGGTGTCTATGAACCAGCTACATTCTAAAGATGGACAGACCTTGCTGGCCGGTGCAGCCCATGAGGGTTCCGCGGATGTCGTGGAACTTCTCCTGGCACGTGGATCTGACCCGCTGATCAGTGACCATCAGGGTCAGACACCACTGAGTCTGGCTTCCAGGCAGGGTCACGTCAAAGTGTTGTCTGTGCTCCTGGAATGGGCCAAGAACCAGGAGCCGGTAACTGCGGCACGGATGATGGAGCATGTCGACAGCGAAGGCTGGACAGCGCTGCGCTCTGCAGCCTGGGGAGGCCACGGCGAGGCCGTCCGACTTCTTCTGGATGCAGGAGCCGATGTGGACGGGTGCGACAACGAGGGGCGGACTGCACTCAGAGCTGCTGCATGGGGCGGCCATGAGGAAATCGTTCTGACCCTTTTGGACTATGGGGCACAGGTTGATAAAGCTGACAGCAATGGCCGAACGCCGCTTATTGCTGCTGCCTACATGGGACACCATGAAGCTGTGGAGATATTGCTAGACCACAATGCAGACGTTGACTTGGCTGATGGTGATGGACGAACTGCCCTGTCAGTCGCTGCCCTCTGTGTCCCTACAGCAGCAGGGATAAAAGGTTATGGTGAGGTGGCAAGTCTGTTACTCGAGCGTGGAGCTGATCCTGGACACAGAGACCATGACGGCATGACACCGCTGCTTCTCGCGGCCTATGAGGGCCACGACGAGGTAGTTGAACTTCTGTTAGAAGCCGGTGCTGATGTAGATGAGACCGCTGGCCCAGATGGCAATGTCTCGGCTGCAGCCGCTGTCACTCCCCTGCTGGCGGCCGCAGCAATGGGCCACATGAAGACAGTGTCTCGTCTGCTGTTCTGGGGAGCGGCTGTGGATGCCATCGATTGTGAAGGCAGGACGGCACTCTGCCTGGCAGCGGCGAGAGGCAGCGGCGAGGTCGTCCGCGCCCTGCTGGACCGAGGGCTGGACGAGAACCACAAGGATGACCTCGGCTGGACACCGCTGCACGCTGCTGCATGTGAAGGCCAGCGGGCTGTTTGTGCCGCCTTGACGGAGCGAGGCAGCATGGCGCGTGTCGGAGAGATGGACATTGAAGGACGCACCCCTCTTATACTGGCTGCCCAAGAGGGTCACTGGAGCACTGTCAGGCTGCTGTTGGACAGACGTTCTCCCATTGACCACAGGGCCTACGACGGACACTCGGCCTTGAGTGCCGCACTCCTGGAGGGCCATGCTGAGGTGGCAGAGCTGCTAATGAGGCGAGGGGCTGACACTGATGTCCGGGACGCAGAGGGTAGACCTCTGCTCTACCTCCTGGTGTTGGAGGGTCGCCTCGAGATGGCGACTCTACTCATAGAGAAAGGAGGGGTGCCCCTGGAGTCCCGAGACTCTGAGGGCCGCACGGCACTTCATGTGGCTTCCTGGCAGGGAAGTGTCGAGATGGTAGACTTGCTTCTAAAGCACGGGGCAAACCCTAATGCACAGGATACAGAAGGGAGACCTCCAATGCATTCGGTGGCCTGGACAGGACACGCTGAGGTAGGACGTCGTCTCCTAGACACCCGTAATGTTTTAATAGACCTTGCTTGCCACCAGGGGGCAACATCGCTGAGTATTGCCGCCCAGGAGGGACACACGAATATTGTTGAGATGCTTCTGGAAAGAGCGGCAAATCCCGATCACGTGGATAAATATGGCCGTAGTCCTGTCAAAGTGGCGGGGAAACAAGGGCACTTCAGCGTTGTCAGGCTCTTGGAGAGCTTCGGAGCCAAGCCGTACCTCGGCCCGTCGCCCAACTCCAGTACTGTCTCCCCTGCGAAACCCAAAAGGATCCTCTCATCAGGTATCTCAGGGAGTAACGGAGGTGAAGTCACCGCCACCACCTCTTCCTCCTCAGTATCTTCTCCTGCCTCCACCGCAGAGCGATTCCACTCGATACAGAGCTCCCAAACCTCGTCTACCTGCCACTCACTGGCCACGGTGCAGACGGCGCCGGCCGACAGCCTCCGATTCATCCAGCAGATCCAGCAGCACTCGCTGCCCCGCAGTCGTAGCCGTCACTCCACCCTCCCTCCACCGGGCAGCCTCCACGGAAGCGTCCAGCGGCAGCCCAAAGGCAGCCCCCCTCCCACCGTTTGCACAGTCACCGCCCTGGTGCACGACTGCAGCTTGCCTCAGAAAGGCTTGTCGCCCAGTCTTGAATACCACGACAAAATGAACAAACAAAACTCCCACTTGATAAATACAGACAGGACTTCTTACGCTGGTGGTAAGTGGCACTCGGTCATGGCTTCCCTAGGGATAAGGCCAGGGCAAGACAGTCCTGCAGTAGGTTCTAAAAACAGAGCGAGCCCTCCTCTGGGCTACCCGTACAGGTTGCAGAGTCCACTTCAAGGAGACGTTTGGGATTCGCTACCCCAGAAAAACATTTTGTTGCCTGCTGGCTACAGTTTCACCCCAGGCTCGCCTTGTAGTGCCTTGCCGGAGGACGTTATGGTCACGATGACGACCACGGACCCGCAGCTCAATCTGAAACAGGCCATCAAATTGCAGTTTGAAGGTCCCACCAGCGCAGCCTTATACAAGAGAGAGACGCCCCTGTGACGGGTGCTCAAGTAAGAGACAGAAAATTTGCTTAAAATGATTAGTTGCTTGACGATGCTGGTTACAACATCTACGACTTGACGATTTGCTTCTCTTTGTTTTATATTTGTTCCAAATTGTGTTAAATTTCTGTACCATGCTTCAGTCATTTACTTATCTACACCAACATCGCACCAGAGACCATCCTGTGATGGGACCCACCAGCTGCCCATCAACACGTTAACCCATGTGCCCTCAGTAGACATTACTGCATTATCACAAGAGTACTCAATATTCATCTTCAACCTTGGCCTTCATTTTGATCTCAGCTGCAAACGGGACTTATCGTATCGTGAATGGTTGTGACGCTATCGCTGAGACAAAATCTGTCCACAGACAAACACATAAACATCTGCCAAAGTTCTCAAAACCGCCCCTCTGGAAGTTCCCACTAGAGTTCTTGTCTTGAGCATCATAGTTTGCCATTATGACACAGTTGGTAAAGACAGTCTCTTGGTGGCATATATTCAATCAGAGCATTCGCCGAAATCTATATTTTGATGGAAACACCTTTTGTTTTTGCAGAAGAGAGTTTTCCCCCTTTGTACAATGACTTTCTGGGTTTCAGAGAGGAAGTGATTTCCTTCTCTCCACCCCCCCGCTTCAGAAAACCAGAGGAAGACCTGAACTGAATGACATCAGTGTTAACTTCCCGACCTTTCCTGTGACTGTTTGTTGTGTTGAGCAGGGCTCTTACAGACGAGTTCATGCACATTCATTTAATGCATGACTGCTCATTCTCAACATGGACCCTGATTTTCCAGTTGTACTCATCAGCATGAGGCTTTATTTTGCCGCCTAGAGTCATACAAAGGTTTAAAATGAGAGCTAAGCAGTTATACGGTGAATAACACTCACTAACTAGTGTCCTGATTTATGTTTTAAATTATTATTTTTTGTTGGTAAAGATCCCTTTTTGAAGCTGTTAAACAACCTTGTTTGAGAGCTTTAAGCTTGTGGCCTTGATCTTTACTGAAACCTCTTTTTCATATTTACTATAAACTTGCCTAAAACGCCCTTAGGTCCATTTCTGTCAACCAAAAACCTATTTTCAAAAAAGAACCCTGACCCCGAGTTGGGGTTAACGATACAAAACCACAAAAGACAAGCCGAGTTTACCGAAACCAGCTTGACTCATTCACACAGTGCGTCTGCGAGCCGACAGGAAGGACAATTAAAACCGTACCACACAAACAAACCGAGGGCGGATGTGGGAGGGATGGACGTATCTCTGAGCGTTCTGAGAAAATGTCTTGTTGTTTTTTTGCATTGATTATTATTTAATTACATTTATTAAAATGGAAAAACCATGCCTTAAAAATTGCCTACCTCTCCTCTGTCTCCTTATTTAAAGTGGTCACTCTCCTTCTAAATGGCTTGTGATGTGGAAGCGTCATGCAGAGATGAAAGTGGAGCAGCAGCGTGACGGCGGCCACCTGGGATTATAGATCCAAGTCCTTTAAAAAATGTTTTTAAAACGGAAGAGAGGACGGCTCCTTTGGTGATTTGTCCTACTTTTTATTTTATTTAATGTTGGGTCTGTGAAATCTTTTAGGTATTCTGCACTATATTTCCCATGTGTAGCTGCTCAACAGACTTTCAAATAGGGTCGTATTTACTGTGGTCACAAGGAGAGTCCAAAAATGGTGGACTGATTTTTTTTTTTTGTTGAATTCAGAGTTATGATACTTTTATTTTAATCATATAGGTTATTACAGATTTTAAAAATACGTCAGTCCATCATTCACTTTGGCATTATGCCTGTTACTGGGCAGTTCATTTTAACTGACCAAGATTCCTAGAAAAACTTTCATTATTATTTTCTGATGAGTTGAAATTTTCTTTTCCGACCAGTACCAGTACGAGAAGCACCTTTTTGTTCAAAATATATGAAAGTTGCTGTTTGCCTCACCGAATTCTCGACCATGTCTGTGAAGATTCACAGCCATGTACCGAGTTCCTCTTCCCCTGCTCGCTTATTTGAAGAGCGTTTCGAACGGCTCGGATTTCCGTGTGCTGTGGTCGGACGTTGACGATGTGCCTTGAAGTCATACACATAAGTGAAGACTTAAGTGTTTGTTTTTTTTGCCATTTTCAGCGCTGTCGCCAAGGTGACCAACATAGAGAAAGCAGTGTGTATACCATGATGTGTGTTGATCGGCTCAAAGTTTGACAAGAAAAGAAATCCCCCCCATTACACCACAACATGCAGACTGTCTACTGTAAACGAAATAGAAGAGCTGACTGAAGAACTGGGCAAGTACAAGGGGGGGGGGGGGGGGGGGGGGGGGGTGAGTGAAATGCAAAAGAACAGGAAAACTGGATGACAGATTGTGCAGCTGACCACAGAAAACAATGGCGGCTCACTGACCGGAGAACAATGGAGGAACGGGACAGGAAGCAGCTGATGGGAAACAGGAAGATTTTACTCTGTAGAATTACCCCTAGACCAAAAAGAAGGGGATGTCACCTAGAGGTCCAAGGGAACCAGCCCGGGGGTCAATGTGCTCGACATATCCAGTCACCTCCATCTAGTGGACGTGGCAGGAAATACAATGATCTGCCCCCTTTTCCCCCCCAAGGGTTTTTATTCCCACCTCATACTGGATCTATAGGTTTTGTTTAAATGTGGTTTGACTTGACTCCAAGAGAAAACCAGAGGCTGTGTATCATGAAAATGTCTGCTTGATCTATCGGTAAAAACTACAGTCAGCATGCTGAATATTTCACACGAGCAGTTCGTTTCCAAATCTGACACCATAAGAGTTTGTTGTTTGTATAAAGTGACTGATGCAAAGAAACTGTCAAATATTACTTGTTGTTTTCAAAACAACAGACATCCAGTTTCTTCATGCTGTAATCCAGTGCTGAGTTTGAACTTAGAGCCCAATGAAATACATAAATGATCTGATCTAAACGTAACTGTACAGGACACAACATAATGTTTTAGAGGAAGAAACACGGATACTGGGCTTCTGTTGGAATACTCACTTTTTTCAGGTGGCAAACTTTACAATGCATGGGAAAGTGTAACTGTAATCCAGCTTCCAGTGCAATAAGGGTGAATTTCACTGTGCTACAGCGGAACCGCAGGTTGTGTGATCCTCTCAAATTCACTTTCACTTTTCACTTGAGCACAAGCTCTAGCCAAGTATTGCGAGGCGACTGCTGATTAACTGCTGGTTTAAAATGTGAGGAGGAGGTTGAGGAGGTTGGGATGAATGTCTCACATGTGAAGGAAAGGATGTCATTCCTCACTTGGCAGCTGATGTGAGCAAGTGGATGTTAAACCCAATAGATTCCTCCTTCAGTTCTTTGTGGGTGCACATTAATGTTTCGATTTTTAGATAGTTTATTTGCTACAATAGAAACTGTGATATGTTAAAGCTCCACTATTGTGTTTCTGGAAAGATTTGTAATTTTGTGTCTGTAGGCCTGCAATTTTTTGCTGAGACTTGATGATAATACCAGGATTTATTACATTTTATGTGGTCATATGAGAAAAAAACAAATCGAACGAGGAAAATATCACAATAAATGGACACAATTCTAGCCAACAGATTTATTTTGATTCACTGTGAACGATCATCACAACCGTAGATTTTAAAGGAAAAAAAATAATAATCTGTCTTTATTTCATAATATAGTCATAAACAACTAAAACACTAATAAATGTTACTGGCTTGTGTTTTTTCCAATAATGGTTCATGCTCTCACGTGCACACCCTGCCGAGACATTAGAATAGTCAATAGTCATAAATAGTTTACTTTAGTAAAAGTAGCAATACTACAATGGAAAAAAAAATCATGTAAAACTTCATCCATCCATTATCTATAAACCACTTATCCTTTAAGGGTCACGGGAGCCAATCCCAGCTGACATTGGAATACTGCATCCAGGCAGTATTTGAGGAACTTATATTTTCATTTTAGTTTTTCGGGATTTAAACTAAAGCAATATGTAATATTGATGCTGTCTGGGAGAAGAAAAAAAAAAACCCTCATCTCATCTCGAGTGATTAACATTGTTATACTTTCAGATCTGTTGAAGGATTACATGTTCTCTCAGGGGATTGAAACTGTAACCTCTATGTTCTTTTGCACACTTAATGTAAAACCTTATTCTGACAGTGGGAGTAGGAAGCATCCTGAAGATGAAATACCCCGGTAAAGTACCATTAATGCAAATATACCACACTTGTGTAAAACTATTTCATATCCTCACACTCTTGCCTGATCCCAAATAAGCAGTGGGCTCCTGATTGAAACGCGCTATTAACAGACACATTTCACAGAAGATAATTTTTCGCCCCCGGGGGATTTCAAGCACCCTGTACTTTCTGGCATTAAACGTATCTTGGAGTTCAATGGCGGAATCCATCATAGACTGGTGGTTTTACAGACACTACTCGTGAAAGACGGGGAGTGGGAGGACTGAAAAGGGCCGCCGAGCTCTGCTCGTCAGAAAAGAGCAGTGACTGTGTGGATAATTGGAGCATTTGCAGGAATTATTGAAGCCAGCCGTGACAAGATTTCACTCAATAAAAGAGTCAAACATTCTCGTTTCAGTTTATGAAAATAAAAAGGGCCCACTGTAGCCCTGAGCACTGTTTTTGTAACACATGATATTTTTTCTCCATAGCTTTGGAATAATCCGAATAATCTTTTGCTCGACAATCCATGTAGATACCAGGCTCTGCTCCTTCAGTGCCAATCACACATCAGTAAATAATTTGTCAGTCTAAATACAGTTGAGTTTGACAAATTAAGTATCTGCGTACGAGCTGCAGCTGATTGGAGCCGCAGGTTAGTCGTAAAATCTCCCAAATCAGTTCTATTCAGAATAAACACACTAGATTTCAGGTGTGATTAAGTCACTTTCTCTAGCCTTGAGTCCCTTTGTACTGGTATATCTTAACACAATGGTGCATACTGTCGGACACAGCGAGTTGGCCCTCGGGGAGCAGCGTCAGACCACGTGGACTACTCAAGCCATGGTTAACAATGGGCCACCCCGCTCCATGTGCTGGGTATAACAGGACACTGTGCTCCTCCCCCCAGTCCGCTACCAGCACATTCCCTTCTGGATCTATACAGATGCCCCAGGGGCAAACCAGGACTGGTCCCATGCCCGAACAGACACCCAGAATTCTCACTGTGTTCCAGCTCGGCTCCAGGACTTTGATGCAAGGCACACGACCTGTTTCGTTGCCTCTCTCCGACACGGCTACCATGCCCGAGCTCAAACAAGCTGCTACCAAGTAGGGCCGGTGGAATCCAGTCACCACAGTGCGCTCAAGACGGTAGCCGGTCTTGGGGTCAAGCTTCAGGGCAATGAGGGTACCCTTACGGATATCTGCCACCAAGAACTCGTCCAACCTGGTTACTGTCACGCCTCTGGGAGCTTCCAGTTCATCTTTTGCAGAGCCCAACCCTGATCCTCCAAACGTCTGGAGCAGACGACCGTGCCGGCTGAACACGAGTAGGGCTCGCTCTGCAGCACAGCTTAGTGCAATCAAACCCTTCGCATTGACGGCAATGTCAAAGTAGTTCCGACATCGTCTGGCGGACCCATCTGAAGTCGGGGAGGTCACTTGCTGGAGGACATTTCCGCGAGGGTCAGTCACCTGTTTCAAAGTTTACATTTAGTTTTTAAATAACTTGCAACTACATTTTCTATAGTAGACATAGTGTATGTTATACTATCTTATCACAAAACATACCTGAACACGTGCATTTCCACAGTCAACAATAAAGAGTTGGCCCTGTGGTGTTGCATGGATACCACTTGGCAGGGTAAGGTCAGCCCGACCCGAACCCTGCTTCCCAAACTGTCTGATCAGATGAGGTCCTCTGGGGTTGAACGCTGTAAAAGACAAATCTCCCTCCTCCTTCAATTCGACCAAGGCTGGTTCTCCTCTCTCTCCTCTGTCTCTCTTTGGTTCTTCAGTGGAACCATCTATGACGGACATGGACAAAGACCTACCGACAAGGAGTTGTTTTGAGCCAGCCACTGTGGTTTTCTTCTGTGGCTGGTTCAAAACATTATGACCTTTATACGAAGGGTATGAGAGGGTCCGTCCCATGTCAGAGATCCTAGACCCTCTGCTGAGAGCTGGCGAGGCTGAGTTGGAGCTTGACATGGTGTTGAATTTGTTACATTTGACCCTCCACACTCCTTCCTGCTCAATCGACCCACCACTTATCAGTGGCCGTGTCTTGTGCGTTAAGTCCACTGCAGATTTTGATAAACGGCGGTTGTAACTCAACGAACCTCTGTTCGTGCAGTAGTCATGAGATGGCCCAACGATGAACGTGTAGTTGGAGTCAAGGCTGTCTGTCGGGGATGGTGCCCGGCCAGAGTCCCCAAGCGTACCCAGAGAGTGTTCATCGGAGGACTGGCTGAGGCGCGAGTGAGGACGTCCCCTGCAGGTGAGGTCTAGGCAGCTATGGCTGGTCAGAGGCTCTCTCGGAGTCAACCTAGGAGATGTTTGGACATACCTCAAAAGTCTACTGTTGGACTCTTGATTGATTTTTCCCTTATCACCTTCCTGGTTGTCTAAACCCAAGTAGGGACTCATCTTAGCATGCTCCTGTCTTCTTTCTGGTGAGGGGGACGGCTGCCTACCAGAGACCACAGACAGTGGCCTCCTCTGGGTCCTGGGAGAGTTGTGTTTTCCATTTCGATTCATCTTGTACATCTGATCTTTGCCTTCAGGGTCCATGTTTTGAAGTACGGTAGGGACGGCGAGAAATACATCCTCCCCTCGTTGGTGAAAGGAGTCTGATTCCTCCTCGTTATATTGGGATGACTCCCAGTCGGTCTGTTTACAATTCGGAAGCCAGCCCCACGTCTTTGTTGAAGAGACCTTTGGTTCCTCCTCGGATTCCACATCACTTCGGGTAGAGAGGCTAATCTTTCTGACAACCCTGCCTGTTGGTGATGTCCACCCCTGGCCCAGGATGCCTTTCTCTTCTCCAGTACCTTGATCATTTTTGTCTTCGCCTTGTGAGTGTAGAGCACACATTTGCCCCTGTGGCCCACAACCTCCAACATTCAGGCACAGGCTTTGTTCTTGCATACGGATATCTCCAAAAGTTACAGCATTCGGTTGGGAGCTGGGCTTGAAGTTCACTTTCTTTAAGGAAACAGAGATTTCCCAGGGTTGTAGGAACTCTGTGACCTCCTTGAGCAGCTGCTTCTGACCTTGCCCACTTTGATCCAGACCTGGTTGCTGACCAAATTCCTGGATCTGCTGCTGAAGCTGGGCTAGTTTACGGAACCTTTTGTCCAACAGGGATTGGCTAACCCGGACTGCTGCCATGTTCTCCCTCTGGACCTGCTCCAGATGTTGCTGAGTGTCCCGATGGTCTTGCTCTACCCTCTCCAGCAGGCGCCGCTCTTCCCTGCATGCTCCCAGGACGGCCCGCTCCACACCCCGCTTCACAGATTCAGTCTCAGTCGCGTGACGTTCTTGTTGTCTACGCAGCTCCGTCTCTGCCTGGGCGAGGTCGCAACGTGCCTGCGTTGCCCAACATGGAGGAGACTGAGGCAGGAATGCAGGGGACGGACCATCTGACTGACAATCAGGACTGGTGCTGTGGGCTGAGTTAGTACAGGTGGGATTGCTACCTAAAGGAGTCCCCAGAAACATCATCAGGGATGGATGGATGGATCTTTACTTCTTTCTCGCATTCAAATTGAGTTCCTACATGAAGACATAATGGTGGGAAAGGGAAAAAGGAAACTGTTAATTGTTAATTGTTAAATTAAATGCTTTGTTTTTATGCTGTGTTGAATCTTTACTGTAAGTCAACCAATGGCTTAGATATTGTACAAATTATCAGGGAATTATGAATTTATTATGATTTATGATACATATTTGAAGTTGTTTGAATGTCCTATTTAAAACCAGTAAACTTGTGTTCTTCACAGTGAAGTATAGCCAGCAGATATTTTTTGAATGAACCCATCTAGACTGAAATTAAATGCTATTTGTGTCATGATTTCATGCTCTCTATATTAATTTAAATAGCTCGACATAATAGCTCTTCCCATTTTTTTAAAATGGTGTGGCTCACAATTTACCAAGTCCCCAACTTGTGGCTAGATAAGGCAAAGGGTGTTCCATTTGAGTATAGTTAAATATCTTTGAGTATTTGTCAGAGATACTTTTTGAGGCAGTAACTTTTGCTGTTGCATATGAAAATTACTATCATCTGACAATTTTCTTCATGGGGAAATGTGTGACAGACACTTAAACAAAGAACGCGGCTTAATTGAGTTTGTCTCACCAATGCGACCCGGCAAAGGCGACAGCAACTCAAAAGCAGGTCTTTCATAAGAGCTGTTGTTGTGCTGCCAATCGAACAGCTGCTTACGGAGAGGTGTCAGAGCGACGAGCGAAGGCCGAGGCAGAGACAAGTAGGTGGGCAGAGAGAAGCAGCACGGAGGAGGAAGAAAGTTTTGGAGTTTAGCAGCGAGAGACCATTAGCATTTCAAAGGGTGGCGGACAGCCAGCCGGCATCCAGAGTGAAAGGCTGGAGTGGGAGGAAGAGAGACATCCAGTGAGCGTCAACACACAACAATACCGCTCAACTCCCCTGCTCCGCAAACACACCCCGCCTTGATATTTAATTCATGAACACCAGTGAAAGATGTCTCCCTTCCCTCTCCATGTGATGTTTCGTGATCACACATCTTTTTATAACCATTAGGTAGCGTTCGTACCGGCAATACTTTAGGAAATGTAACGTATTTGTTTTATAGAATTGGATACAGTTACCAGCCCTATATGCACGGCTACTGTATAAGGTTTTATGGCTTCTTTATATCTTAAAAGTTAAAAGAAACAAGTTTCTTTAGCAAATAAGCATTTCAAACAAATGTAAGCGTAAAATTATCTAATTATCTAAAATTCTATTCAAATTAAGAACAATGATGGTAGAAGTTTAGGTTGCATTTGCTCTTATACTGTAGTTATGATTAATTCCAAACTGTGTCTTAAACGGTGGGTCATTAAAGAGAAAATGCTGCTGTTGTGAAGGTAAAGAAATCTCATTAGTAAGCCATAATGCTTTAAACATACAAATGTTGATCATGCAGTAAAGTTAAGCAGCATGATAGGTATCAATACATTGTTTTAAAGGTCTAACTGTCAAATGTTGTACCATGAAAGATGCCGCTGTACATTAATAATGAACTGGTTAGGCTAGAAAATTGAGTGGCACTTGTAAACAGTGAAAATATTTTTGACGATTACTTTTTTTTGCAGTCTACCTCCCTTTCACTCTCTGAATATGAAAGTCCTTTGAAATGTCACAAAGCAAAATATAACCAGACTGTGTAGGCTTTGTTCCCTTTAGTTGAGAAAGCGGTGAATAAATAGTTGGAACCATCGCTCAGTTTGGTGATATTCAATAGTTTAGCCGATGTTGGAGGAAGATAAAAGAGAAGAGAAGCCATTATTTTCCTTTTATTAAAAACCCGGTGGCACAGTGATTAAACAGAAGCTCCGAACGCTCCACTGTGAATCTGTCAAAGAAGCAGTTAACGTCGAAATGGAGGGAGTGTATTGATTAAATTTGAACGAGTGTCATTTGTATCGGGGGTTTGAAATGTTGAAGAACTGAAGTAGCCTGCTGTAAGTCTACGTGCTGCAGTATAAGTTACCGAACACATGAATAATTAAGCTTTCTGACAGAATCTATTCTTCATATACACGTGCTACTGTTACTTTGGATACCGTGAGAACATGTGTGTCGACTCGCACTCGGCTAAAACAGAACTTTTTTCCTCTTCACATTGTTGTGCAGCTCCACTTCTCCAAGGATCATATTTTGGAAACCTTTTTCCCTGCACCACTGCCAGTGGAGTTATTGGTGTTGTGGGATAAGTGACAGGCGTATCGGAGGCACAGCGCCGGTCCCATCTCCTTGTGTCACACAGACCAGGTTTGAATTACCGGACTACATTATAGATGAGGAGGGTCCAGTTGCTCAGGATTCCTGCGTCACATCAGGAAGACGGCCGCAGCTTTACGACTCCACGTCTGCCTCAAGTGATTCAAACTTCCGAGAAGTAATTCAAACACTGACAAAACTCTGAGACACATTTAAACTGGTTGTTAACTGTTATTCTCTTCATCTTTGCATTTTCATATAAATTAACCAATAATTGAATAGACCAAGGATTAAAGGACATATCCTAATAAAAATGTACTTCACAATAAAACCATTTGACATCAGATTTTGTTGAAAGGTGAAAAATAGAATAAAATGACCAGGGACTTACCTGTAGTCTGGTACGAGCAGTGCTACGACCCCGCGCGCCCTCCGCTCTTCTTCACCACATCTCACCAGCCCCTTCACTTCGACCATCGATCCTCTGGCTGTTGCTAGGAGACGGGCAAGCGGTCTCAGGTATCCTCTGTGTGAAAACTCAGAGGTGCGTCACATCCACACAAGACATTTTCCTCGGGTCTTTGAGCTGCATATTTTTTTATATTTTAGTAAACTCCTGTTGAGTTTGAGTCATTTACAGAGAGACGGATAATAAACGCGTGCTCATACTCAGGTCTGGGATTGAGCCAGTTCTGCTTGCATGGACTCTACAGTATATGGTCTCAGCCGTGTTTCTGTAATAGACTGGTGATTAGGGCAGCAACTAACAATTATTTTCATCATCAGTTATTCTATAGTGGTAATTTTCTCAATTGTCTTTTTACTTTACCATCTCAGAAAAGCAGCGGTTTACATTTGAGAAGCCAGACTAAATACATTTTTGTCATTTTGGCCTTAACTAACACAGTAGAGCGCATACTGCTGCACACGCTCGTAGATATTAACCCCTACATATTTCTTTTCATCAAGATCCATGAATTATTCCCTGGGAAAATTAGTAAAAATGCCCAATCTGGCAATGTTAAAGAAAGTGGTAAAAAAAAAAGAAAACATAGAATTCCTGGATCCGCCCCTTTGACTGGATCTGCGTCAAAATTGAATGGCTTCTTTCTTGGCCCCTTCCACCAAATTTCCTGAAAATCTGTTCAGCAACTTTTGCATCCAACCAACAAACAGACGGGGGTGAAAACGTAACCTCCTTATTGGAGGAAGTAAATGCTCATTGCTTAGTATTTTTGCAGAGAACATGTTTACATGTTATGTCAAAACAAAATATTTAGATTTTAAAAGATGTCTAATTCACAAAAAACATTCTTTTCTTTTGTTCCTGGTTGTTAGTTGTTGCTGTTTTTCCCATTAAATATGGCAAATGTTCATATTTAAGATGGCCGTAACGTCTGTCGACACTAAGGTCACATGACCTGTGATGAGAGGTCAAGGAGACAATATACTATTAATAACAGCACGAGCCAAAAAAGGCTGTGAACTACAATTTTACCTCCACAGAGTAAAAACCTTCACCAATTCAATTTGTTCACAGTCACAAAACCAGAAAGAAAGGACACGGACACGTGCGATATTGCTAGGCAAAGAATTTATAAATTAATAAAAACATTCCCTTTGTAGTGTTCTTCTGACAGCTTATTCCCACTTTGTATTTTGTCCTTTTTTTTTACTCTAATGATTTCAAAATATAGAAAAATATTTCTGACAACATTCAACATCATTACATTATTTTTTAGCATGATTCTCATTCTGACCTGTTGATTATTTCACAAACCTCTGCATTTCAGACCCATTGCTTCCCCCCCTCTCCCTCTCCCTCTTTACAGTATTTACACATTAAATCCGTCCACGTCGTCTCTTCAGATTGAAACAGGGGACGTTAGAGCACGTTTTGCATAGATCACAGGGGAGAAATGTTGAGTGACAGAAAAAAAAGTCAAAGCTTTTTAAAAAGAAAGAAACAATAAGTGGAGATTCGGTAACATCGCATGATAAGACCACAGATCGAGAAAGATGGCACGACGACGTGTACGTGACAAAGAAAAAATCTGGAGTGGAAACGGATTCTCAGATCTTCGGACGAAGAGCGTGTGTGAAACAGTGACGTCAAAACCATGTGCAGTTATTAAATAAATCATATGACGTGTGCATCCGTAGTGTAACATGTTGCAAAGTGAAAGTGAACAAGTCTTCCGGCAAAAGTTTTTTCCCGCAAATGAACGCCAGTGACGGTTAATCACTTTGGTTTGCTGCTGTTTGCATCGAATACACTAAACACAGAAACTTGAGATTATGACGCTCTGAATTTAGTCATAAACAACAATGAGAAAAAATCTGAATGATTAAACTTCTTAAACTGGCAATTTTAGTGTTCAAGTACGACAACAGACAACTGGGAAAAAATAAACAAAAACAAACTGTGACATGATTTTCTTTTTTTTTAAGCTTCGCTTTGGGTTCACCAACTCTGTCAGTTTACAGTAAAAATCAAAATCAAAAACATTTCTATCAAGCAGATAATTTGGATCGACCGACCTGTTTATGAATTCAACACATATCGAGGCCCTACGTTGTTATGACCCACAGACTATACATTTTTATATTTTTAAAGAGAGGTCATCATTCATTTGGTTTTGTCGGTCAATTCATTACAATAAGATTTTTTATTTTTTCAAAAGTCCCTTGGCTTAATGCACATTTAAATCAGTGTCAGTTATTGTGTATTATGTGTAAAACAACTTCCCTAAAGTGAGGTAAACTCCCTACTTTTATTTCACCATGTGTGAATTCAGTTTTTTTCCATATCCGTGCTGCACAATATTACGCTCTGCTTTCCGTCTGTCATCTGGCAACTCAAGTCCCTGGTAGGAAATTATCCCTCATTAAAAACTGTGTCACCAAATATGTCTCTTGAAATGAAAAACAAGAAAATATTAGAAAATAAAAATAAGTACAAAAGGGTTGAGCCGTAAAAAATGTACACGGGAGATTTTCATTCACAAACAAGATCAATGCCGACAATTTAAGTTCTGTAACTCAGGGTTACTGATCACTTCCCTTTAACTTAATTATTAATAAGCTTCAAAAAACAATCCCTTCCGTGTCCAAGCTTCATCTGGGGAAAAAAAACCTCTTGATTATTACAGCTTGAGTTTAACTTTCATAGGTTTAGCCATAACTTCTATCATCTGACGGTGTAACACCAGTAAACCTAGTGAGCACGACTTTATCATAATTTAATAACCTCTTTTAACATTTTCCTTTTCCTGGAACCCTAATATGAGCTGGGTTATGATGTAATTATTTTAGCAACGTTTGAAAGCACTTCCATGCTTCATAAATAACTGTCAGGACCGTGTCAGGTATCGTCTTTGGCGTCTACATACGTAATCACAGAGATCTCGACTGACTGTGAACAACGCGACGGAGCAACAGACCAGACAGCGAATGACACGGAGGAGCCGAACATTTACCGTCATGCTCGAAAATCTGCCCGGTCTTCAACAGAACTGTTTGTGAATTTAAAAAGAAAATGCAACTTGAGTGTAAGACCCTGGTAAACTTTCGCCTTCTGGCTTTTTTTTTTTTCTTTTCTTCCTCTGTACAAAAAGAAAACGATTATCATCTTAACACATGGATGTGCGACAGGACTCGGTGAGCAGATGGACGGACAGAAGGCAGCGGGTAAAATACAGAAGTGATTTCTCTCCCAATCGAATTAGCCGAGAGCAAAACATTCAGTGTGAAACATCGTTCTCTGGTGGATCTCTGCAGGCGCCAGGGGATGAATGACTCACCAAAGCTCGGCAACTTTTGCGCAAAAAACAAAGGAAAACTTATCATTACACGCTACTTAATTATTATCTAATGATAAAAACCACGGATCTTAACGTGCATGCAGAAAATCTCTTAACTAATCTGTATCGTTTACGAAAAGACGGCGCGGGGGTGTTAGAAAATGTGTCTAGAAATCTGGTAGAAAAGAGTGAGCAATGGAGCTTCTACGTGTACAAACACGACGACCACGACTACGACGAGTCGAGGAAGATGAATATGTTGACTGACGACGTGGTAAATCACACGCAAAGATTAAGACTTCGCAGGCAGTTTTCTCCGCTGCTGAAAGTGTTGAGAGGAAATGGCGAGTTTGTGCAAAAAAAACAACCTAAACTGAATTACTTCACGAGAAGCTGAGTCACGGGCAGATGGATTTTACAACGCAGTCATATTCGTGTCGGGCTTCGTTTCACAGGTTCGTTCTCTCCAAAAAAAATCTCCTTTTTTTTAAAGTTACAGATAGGGATGCACTGATACTACTATATCAGACCAAGTACAAGTACAAGTACTGACATTTTGTTACTTGCCGATACCGAGTACCAATATGAGTAACTGCCCCTGCTTGGAAATGAGGAATATACCTTTGGAATTTGTGCTGTATAGCTTGGCAGCATGAAGAATTATGATCGCCAGTGCCAGCTTTTTTGTTTTTGTACACAGTTTGCGTGTTTTTGCAATAAACTGCTGACATTGCTCAACTGTCTGGAGGACGCCATGTCGCCGCAGTGGTATCTGTTGCTGTTGTATCTGCGTAGTTTTATGAGTAAGAGTACGAGTACATGAGCGCAGTATCGGACCGGATACTGGAATCGGTGCATCCCTAGTTACAGACCTGTTAAATGAAGAATTATCATCTAACCACAACACGCAACAATCCAAGCGTCAAAACGTTGACAGAGAATATTTTGTCTTTTTTTTTTTATCTTCTAACACTGTGACTGCAACTTCATTCAATCTCAGAGACAAAAAAAATAAAATAATTAAAAGCCGATCACAACACACAGGCACTGACTCCTCCCACATCCTCCCACATCCTCACGCACACATTTAATACTTGGTACCGGACAATGAAATGTAAAGATGGTATTAAATAATCTAATAAAAAATGGGTGTTAGTGTTTAAAAAAAATAAAATAAATAGCAGCATGTTAAAGTTCCCAGATGAATGTTCAGTTTTGGCCTGTCCCACCCCTAAAAAGATGAAAACATTTTGAAGCTGATCAAAAACTAGAAACCCCAACCCCCAAAATAACTGACGGGAAAAATCTCATCTGGTTGAGCTCAGCTCTTCGCTCGCAGCTCCAACAACAGAAAAGTCAATGAACGCCTCATTAGGACCTTTTTTCCCCAACCAGTCACTTCAAAGTAGATGGAAATCATGGCAACGCTCCGGAGAAAAACGGAATTCCTTCCCTTCTCCCAGACTCTCTG
The DNA here is from genome assembly GCF_022379125.1 of Scophthalmus maximus. Taxonomy (NCBI): domain Eukaryota; kingdom Metazoa; phylum Chordata; class Actinopteri; order Pleuronectiformes; family Scophthalmidae; genus Scophthalmus; species Scophthalmus maximus. The sequence goes on from NC_061528.1 coordinate 4,797,895, forward strand.
GTCTTTTGAAAGTGAAACATGAATTGTGACGCAGTGCTTCCTTTTCAATCTCAAACGTTTTTGTTTTTTTCCTATGGCAACAGGTGAATGGCTTGACCGAGACTTCTCATCACCTTCTGGAAAAAGGAGTCGCTTTTAAAATACACTCGCGCGCGCGCGCGCGCGCGCACACACGCACGCACGCACGCACGCACGCACGCACGCACGCACGCACGCACGCACGCACGCACACACACACGCACACACGCACTGCTGATATGTCTAGAAAAATGGTGCAAATGCAAAAAGACGAAACACATTTAAAACAAAAATATATAAAAAAGAAAAGAAGATGGTATTGATTACCAAAAACTTGTTCCAGTACATTTGTGATGGTCGTGCTGATTTCACAGGACAGAAAGTGGCACTTCACCTCGTCCAGTTTTCATCTCATTCGTCGACGACTTAGTCTTTGCAGCAGTGGAGCCTTTTTTGAAAAGAAAACAAAATGGACACTTGAGGTTGTTTTGACTGTTGACTGGAACTCTTCTCTCTCTGTTTTCTTCCCGTCCTTGATGGGAGGACGAGAAGCCGATTGGATCGCTCCGTGTTTTAACCGACTTTGCCTCCACTTTTCAACAGTTTTTGGTGTTTGACGTAATTTCTTGTTGATGATAAAACCGTCCTTCTCCTCTGTGCTGCCTGAAAGCACCTTTCCGCTTTAAAAGATAAGTGAACTGACTAGCACCAGCATGTGCACCTACTTTTCTTTTATCTGTGGCTTTTTACGCTCACATCATACCATGACTAAAGGTACAGTACGTGTTATGTACAAGCTCCCAAAATCTCAAGTATCCGCTGAGATTTTTCTGTGTATAGAATGTAAATATAATACATGATATGCAAACTATCATAAGTTTACAGATGAGGAAGATATTTCCCAGTCCTATAGGTATCCTATAATGATTTTGGTACAAAAACGCCACCGTTTTTCCTTCCTCGCCGTGGTCGGCGTCGCGGCGGACGACCCCCACGTCGGAGACGGAGAAGTCTCAGTGATCCCGCCTGACCTCTGGTGATGGGAGAATCCTATACAACTCTTTTTACGGCCTGAACAAAAAGAAATGGAGGCTAAGAGCTAGACGTGAGGAGTCTGTGTTTTTACCGACTACTACTCCTCCACCTCCTGGCCGTGAGGGAAAGGCAGAGCGACCGCGTGCTCCTGGGCCAGGGCGGCCAGCTCCTTGAGGAACTCGCAGAAGATGACGGCGCAGTAGACGGCGTTCTTCACTCGCAGCGCCTCGGCCTGCTTCTCCAGGCTGGCGCCGCCTCCGCCCCGGAACAGGGCGCTGTGCAGCGACTGGCTGCCGTCCCGTACGTGCGCGAGGGCCAGCTGCGCGGCGTGCCGAGCCCGGGTAGGGCTGTTGGTGTGGCGGAGGATCAGGTCTCCGAGAGATGGCTTGCGACTCTTCACTGGAGGGAATAAAAAATTTAAAGCAAAGAGGTTTGTTTTTATGAAACCCACGTGTGTTTGATGTGTAAGGTTCAGTGTCTCCGGGTTTCTGTGCTCACCTAGTGAGTCGGAGCGCCGCAGGGTGGGAACGCCGGCGGGGGAGTCCGTCCAGTCCACTTTACCTCGGGCCACGAGGTACTGCTGCGCTTTCCTCAGCATGGCGGGGAAATCCTCGTGGGACGCCGCGAACGCCTCGATGCGATTCTTCACGGAACCTAGAACCTGAGAGAGAATCAGGCAAACTTGTTTTTAAGCATAATGCATCAGAAAAGGACATTCATGACTACAGATTCTGCCAAAAGCAGTATTGATTACACTCAATTACACTCAATTATGTATTCTCCTTTACATTCTCCTCTGCCGTTATCTCCCGGGTGTTGCGGGGGGTGAACTGTACCTGGATCAGCGACTTGACGCTGGGCTGGAAGACCATGTTGGTGTTGAGCAGGAAGGAGCGTAGGAGGGGCTGTGGGTAGCAGGCCAGCTGGGCCACGATGCCCGTAAGCAGGATGTTGACATAAAGGGAGTTCTGGAGCATGTTCTCCAGCTTGGCGAACAGAACCACGATGAATGGACCTGAGGAGAGACAAAGAAGAATGTGTCATTGGATTGGAAGAGGTACAGAAACACACAACTAGCGCTGAGCGGCTTTTTATTTTTTTAAATATCCGAGGTGGCGCAGATGCTGTGGAACTGTGACTCACAGGCAGGAGGGAGCTTCAACAGCTTGAAAAGGTTAAAATGGGGACAATTTAAACTCGCTACCGTTCTCTAAAATGTGACCTGTCCTGTGGAATAAAAAAAATACTCAAGATACTTTACATAAAATATTAATATTTGATGCATTGTAACAGTAGAAAAGACAATGGGCAAACTAGAAGATAAGACAATGACGGGCCATTTTTGGCTTTAAAACAAGAAAGAGAATTTTAAAATCCATCCTCACTCATCAAACGGAATAATTTTGTCACTGCTTCAGTTATTTGACATAATGAAACTTTACCGATACAAAACACCATTTTGAACTGGTGCATCAAGTAATTCCATGAGTGGTTAAACTAACTTTGTTAGTGTTGGTAAGGATCAGAATATCATTTTATTTTTATGTTAATTAACAACTTACAGTATTTTACAGAGGCTGACGCAGACCAGGCTTCTAAAAAATAACAAAAGAAAAATATGAAAATGTGGGGGTGCAAGGATTAAATGATACGAAATGTATGAAAAAAAAACCGACTCGAGAGTCAGAGGAACGGCAACTAAAACACAGAATCAATCCAAATTCTGCACTCTGCAGTGACTCACCTGCCTCGAGCCGTCCGAAATATTCAAAAAAGTGTTTCTTGGGAATAATAGGCAAACTGTTATTCAATGTGCCCCAGCCCATTGCTTGCGTGGGAAAAGTTCAATTTGTCTGTTTGTCTGTTTGTTAGCTCGATTACTCAAAAAGTTGTGTATGATTTTTCGTGAAAATCAAAGATAGGTCTCGGACATGGTAACACGTGGTTACATTTTGAAAGGGATCCCTAAAATGAAACAGAGTGTGGGTGGGAGATTTTGCTTCCTTGGTGGAGTGCTCTTATTGATTCAGTATTTAGAAAATAAAGAGTAAAGAATAGATTTATTTTAGTGAGTTTGATTATTGAATGGAAAAAACATGAAATTCATAATAGTAAAATTTACCGGATTCCACTTTGAATTACACACAGAGAGATCACAAAAACCCTACAATCTTCTTACCAACAACACTAGCACTAATAAAATTGTCAAATACAATCAATATTTTCAACAGTGTGGGTCTCACCTGTGTAAGGCTGAGATGCAGGCTGGTTTAGTGGCCTGGCAGGACTATAGAGACCCACCACAGATGCCTCTGCCTTCGCGTCCCCCATCAGCTTCACATCCAGGGCCGAGGACAGCTGCTGCTGCTGCTGCTGCTGCTGCTGCTCCTCCTCCTGCCGCTCGGCGGTCGAAGGCTCTCTGGCCGTCTCCTCCTGCTGCAGGCTGGCTGCTGCTCTGCCGCGCTCCTTCACCCGGTCCTCCAGCTCCCGCAGCTCCTGCGTGAAGGCCTCGATGCTGATGCCCTGACCGTTGGAGTCTCCCGGCGCCTGCTCCAGCAGCTCCTCGATGAGACTCTCGACGGACTGTTGCGTCGCGTTGGCTTCTGGAAGATCGGAGGGGGCGCCGTTCGGGTTTGAGGTGTCGCCTGTCGGCAGTTTGGCGTCAGGCGTCGGCTGGGGAACGGAGCTCTGTGGGGGAATCGGGTTAGAGCAGAGGGGCTTTGCATCGCTGATGTCACTGTTGCTAAAAATGGACTGTGGGAGACTGGTGCGGCTATGGGGTGTGTGTGTGACGAGGGATCCGTTCTGATTCGCATTTTCATCCAAGTACTGCTGCTCCCCCAAGTCTCTCTTCACTTTTTTCACCTCCAGGCCTCTGTCCCGACTGTCCGAGCATCCGTGCCCCTGTCCCATTGTTCCGTTATACATGGCCTGGTAACTAACGGTGATGGCGGAGGTGGGGATGTGAGGGGCTGGGGACGAGGAGGCGTGAGAACTTGACAGAGGAGCGGCTGAAGAAGACGAGGAGGACGGGACGAGAGGAGGGACAGGTTTCGGCAGTAGCTCCTCTCTCTGCAGGCTGCGTTTCTTGGAGCGTGGCGTGAGGCTGATGCAACTGTTCTTGCCGATCGTGACGTCCCACTCTCCACTGTCTCGCTCCGAGCTGCTCCACTCGGACCGTGCGGCGGCCACAATGGCTGCCCTCTGCTGGCCGGGAGGGGTGTTGTTGCTGCTTCCTGCCTGCTTAAAAGAGAAGTGCTCGGGGAACATAGCCATGGAGGGGTTGGAGCTCGGGGGAGGCGGCGGCGGTAGGGCTGTGTTCGGGGACGGGGTTTCCCCGTCGTAGGGCGCCGACCAGTCGCGGCAGGCCCAGGAGCAGAGCTCGATGCCCCGTCGGGCGTCTCTGAGGTACTCCAGGTAGCCCGAGTCCCAGTCCAGATACTCTGTGTTTGTCTGCACCTGGTGCATGGGGCTGTCGGGGGACATTGGGTGGGAGCCAGCTGGACCCGACGGCAGCGGCTCCATGCTAGTGGGGGTGGAGGGACTCCCTCCTCCTAATCCTCCTCCGCTGCTCTGCTGGCGGATGAAGAAAGCTAAGCGGGACGGGGTGCTGGGTCTTGGCGGGACCAGAGACTCTGCGCTCGGACTGTTCATCACTGTATGACAACAAAAAAAACAGATGTGACAAGGCGTTGACTTTCACTGACACCAAAGACTAACATCCCATACAGTATTTGTGGAAAGATATAAAGATACATAGACTAAAGATATATACGAAAAACTATGTTATGATTTTTTACATAGCCGTTCTCTTCATGTTTACCACCGCAGCTGTTCACAGTGTGAGTTGTTACTCTTCCAGCGATGTTTGTTGCTCACCTTTGCCCCAGAGCGCGCTGTCCTCGTCTCGGTCAGCGGAGGGCGCTGCGTTCAGCCGGCAGCACTCCGGGATCAGCGACAGGAACTTGTCTGCCGACTTTCCGTAAATGTCGGTCTCCCTGATGGCACGACGCTGACTCAGCATTACATGGGTGCAGGGCAGCAGATACCTGGGAGCGCAGACACACGCACTTAATTAGCATTTACATAGTTCCCTCATATTCAGGCTGTAAAACCAGGACAGACTGTTTGTGTTTTGGTGAATTCACTGTTCAGACAGACCTGAGAACGAGCTGCAGCACGATGTCTTCACAGTGCAGAGAGAGCATAGTCCTGAAGAGGCTCAGCGACACCATGCAGAGCTGCAACACACACGTCAGAAGAGTCATTATTCAGAGTCAGGGTTTTATATACACCTCTGCCAATTCAAATATGATATGTCAAAAATTAAAAATTTTTGACTTTTCATCTTCTTTTTAAAATAACTTGAATCACTGTTGTAATGTTCCCGATGATGACGGAAAAAAAAAATGATCTGCTACATGCAAACGACAATGAATAAATTAACTCGTTTTTAAAATATTTTGTTACAGTTCGTGTCTGTCGATTACTGATGTTATTTGTGAAACAGCTAGTTCATAGGTTTGTGGTGCATTCAGATTATTTTACAGCATAACTAGAATTATGCCCATCGCAGGTTTTCTGACAAACAAATAGCTCTCGGTTGAATATATAATCATTTTTTTTCTGGTGTCTCCCAGTTATTAAAAAATCCAAGCTCTGTTTCTGCTGTTGTACATTGCAGCCTTCTGAAAATACATATTAATAAGATATTGTGAAAGATTGTGGTTTCATTCACAGATTCTCGACTTTTTCCGAAAACCAGATTGTCTCACGGTGAACAGAATGCGTTCATATTTTAGAGGGATGAGAATGTATGAACCTGAGGATTATGTAAACAACTTCATCACTCTGGATTGATTTAACAAATAAAAAAAACAATGTGCAACGAGACTTGATGACATTTTCTATTGTTCTGTCTGACAAAAAAGAAGAAAAAAAAAAAAAGTCATTATTCTCATGCAGTCACTTTCAATCAATTTCTGCTTCAGCCCACTCACCGCCCACACAACTGGGTTCATATGAGGGACGTTCTATCACTCACACACACACACACACACACACACACACACACACACACACACACACACACACACACACACACACACACACACACACACACACACACACACACACACACACACACACACACACACACACACACACACACACACACACACACACACACACACACACACACACACACACACACACCCTTGAATTGCTGCTGATGCGCGTGAGCAGTGTGTCCAGGATGGTGTCGTTGTCGTGGCAATGCAGCAGGATGAAGCGCAGGAAGGTTTTGAGGAGGGAAGTCTCTGTCACACTGCGCAGGAAGAGGTCCAGGTAGGCGGTGCTGGCAATCATCTCATCCACCGACGACTAGAAACCAACACACACAGATCTTAATAACCAAATCACAAAAAAACTATTACAATCCCACATACCCTGAATGTTATATAGTCATGCTAGATAGTTTTGGGTGCTCACAAATTCATAAAAAGTTTTCTATCATGAAATACATCATATATATGTAAACATAAATATCATCATCCCTCTCCTACCTTATGCAGGGCGGGGCCCATGACGGGTACGAGGAAGCCATTGTGGAGGTAGTCCAGGAGCTGGCAGCGGACCAGGGGGTGGGCGACTTGCACCACGGCGTTGCAGAACTCCAGTGAGTTCATGAACAGCACGAGGGACGACACGCCGATCCAGTCCTCGCGCCGCAGGGCGTGCCAGTCGTCTCCCCGCACCTCGATCTTCCTGGGCAGAGACGAGTAGAGGCCGCTGAGGCCAGTGGCCAACACCTGAGGAAAGAGAGACAGAGAGGCTTCGGGTAAAGACGGGAACTTTTACACATCAACTACTTATTGTGGACAAATAACAAATAAGCAGTGCTTTTCCGCAACGGATTTATTGTCACGTCCAGCCTCCTGCATGCTCTACCCAGACACCACAGAATGTTCCGGAATAATCCTGTTTTTGTGAAAACTACTCTTTTCTGGTCTCATTTTGCTCAATGTGAAACTGTGGTGGGACAAATTAGACTTTGGCTGCCACATTCTTCGTAATTAATGGGAAACAATGGGCTCATCATATTTTGATAATCAAAAAAACATTGAAGTAATTTTTAACACAAAATATTTTAGGCTTTGGACTGTTGATCCGACAAAGTAAATAGACTCAAGATGTCAACGCTGGATAAATAGTCACGATGAGATAGTTCAGGAACAGTGGCACAACCTTCTTGAGTGCAATGAGCTAGATGTGGCTCTTTAACTACATCTAGTGGGGAACTACAACAACACAGACAGACGCAGCTCACTGATCTTCCTTCATGATCGCTCCTTTCTTAAGACACAACCTTCAATTAATATTTCAAATGATCTCAGTTGTTTTAAAACACGACTGTTTTTGTATTGGAAGTTTAGACATTATCGATTTGTGATGAGCAGCGGCAGGAGTAAGGAGTCTCTGTGATACAGTGGATGTTATTTTTTTTTAAAGATGTTCACAGGAAACCCTCGGAGCTGATAGGATGTAGATCAGGATGAGTGGTCTGTCAGAACGCATAGTCATCTCCTTCCGCTTCCATTATCAAACACCATCACTGATGCATCAGAGAACTGGAACACGGGAACACAGATGCAAACACACAAACCGACTCACACGCGCATGCACGCACACCCATTCATACAGACACACACACCCACCGCTTTCTTAAAAGCAGTTTTGAAAAGAAGCCAGGCCCCATTACAAGCGGCCCCTCAGCCATCACGTCATTAAAGAGCAGGTCGTATTCATGAGCACATCATACTAATGGTTCTTTTTCAGTTGGAGCCAAAATCAACTATGAATAATTGAGTTGAGTTCCATATGATATGCAAAGTGTTGAATAGGAAAGTGTTCAGTCAGCTGAGCTAAGAATGAAAACATCATAGTAGATATCTCCAAATATTTCCTTTTGAAAAAAGGCTCAGAGGGATTTACTTTGTGGACGGACATGGAAAACTTGACAGTATCACTGAGGATGATCATAACCTTTTAAATCCAAAAGATCAGATATCGGGTTTTTTTTCTTTGGAGCTGTGAGTTATTAACAGTTGAATGAATTAATACATGAACATGAGTAAAACAGTTCTTCCTCACTGGCTTTCAAAGGGTTTTGATTCAAGTTTGATTTTGGCCCCTATCAATTTTTGAATGTGTGGCTCTACCAGTTTGAGCTGCAGAAAAAAAAAGAACAAAGAAAAACAAACCCACAACATGTAGACATCAGCAGCAAAATAAAAGCATGACAAGAAAAGTGTGCATAAAGAATATTTACAAAATCTAAAAACACTTACTGGGCAGAAGTAAGAGTTCTCAGAGATGTAGCGTGCCACAGCCTCGTGGCTGGCCGAGGCCGCCATGACCAGCAGCAGCGCGTCCCGGGCCTGCTGTCCAATGGCCCCGTCCCGGTGGATGAAGGGCACGAGGAGGGAGAAAATCAGAAGGTTGGTGGAGCCCTGCTGGGCTGGCGATGCGCGGAACAACATCTCCAAGACCACTGGCTGCCGGGCCATGGTCACGCACACCTGGTGGAGATTTAAAGAAATTTAAAGGCCGATAACAAACAAGTATATAAGGTAAATGAGAATGTGAATAAACTGAAGGTTCGTGTACCTGGTTGAGCAGCAGTACCAGGCTGTTCTCCAGGACCGGAGGACAACCGAGCTCTGGGTCGGCACAAGCTCCCAGGAGCCTCAGCAGCGGGTGGAGAACAGCCGTGTGCTGCAGCAGCGGCTGCTGCGACTGGCCGATGAGCATCTCAAAGAGCTTGAGCAGCGCGCCCTGGCTGTCGGGGTCCAGGCCGCGGCGGAGGTGCCACTGGACCAGGCTCTCCAGGACGTTCTCGGTGACCACCAGCTCCAGTATGGGGCCCATGGGTGGTGCGCTGGCGCCGCCCTCGGGGCTCTCGGCGGGACGCTCCTCTGCCAACAGACAAAACATCTGGTCCGTGTGGTTCCTCACTGCCGTCAGGTCGTCGCTGGACGATGAAGGCTCGTGCTGCTCCAACACCCAAGAGACCTGAGAACAGGAACAGAGTGTTAAAGTGGAATATTTAACTCTTAACATTGCTGTCCTTTGATAAGGATTATTAACAAATAGCTGAATGTCATTTAGCCGCTTAGGTCAAGGTGCTGGCATCTTGTGGCCTCCTCACATCGTGGCTGCTGAGTCCAAAATCAATATAGGGAGTGGTGAATGAATGAATACGGGAATGATCTAGGGCACAGCCGACACTTGATACTGGGGCAATTAAACAAAACACAGCCTCCATTATGTCCACAATATACATGACATGTCGTCAACGAACCAAAAGAGAAGAGGTTTATCTCCAGCTCACCTGTCTCCAGTGGTTCTCGAACACCATGAGGCAGGTCTCGGGGTCGGCGGTGCAGGGGCTGGAGGGGGCGGCGTTGCGGCCGGACCGACTCGCGGTTCCCCGCGGGTTCAGCCTGCTCAGCCAGCTCATCCTGGGCCCGGTGGGAGGCAGGTCCACAAGTCGCAAAAACCCAAACAAGAGGGAAGGGTTTCCAGTGAAAGGTAAACAGAAAATTAAGAGGGAAGGAAAGGAAAAGAGGATGCAGGAGGGAGAATCCGAGGGGGAGGAGGAGAGAAAGGGGATGAAGGGGAGGGAAAGTGTATCTAGAGAGAAGGAGGCGAAGGAGGTCGGCTGTATGGGCTTGTCACTGCCGGTTAGTGTCCGTCCAAGAAAAGCCCACTACTGCTCTAGACACTGTGTGAACCCGTCCTCCCTCTAGACCCGTCATCCGGTCTGGAGCCAACACCACTCCATAGCCAGTCAGGACGGGCACTCTGCCAAAACAACAACACACACGTCAAATTTCACAAACCACAATCGATAGCATATTTTTTGTCTTTAAAAATTGTAAGGATATCAGCTGTGGTTAGGCCAGCGCCTTGGGCGAATAAGTGAATGAGGATGAAATTGTAAAGCACTTTAAATAATCCATGACCTCATCCATTTACAGTGGATGTCACACTCGGCATTTCAACACCAAACATAAAATAGACATTGTGAAATTGTACATTTTCTTGAAACTAAAAGAACCAGATGGGAACGTCCAGAATCCAGTGCATCAAAGATCCGTGTGGGATAAACAAAATCAAGATGTTTCACGATCCATTATTTCCAGTAAACATTTCTACTCATTCGCAACAGTGTGAAAGTGATAGCTACAATGAATGTACAGCTCTGTCAGTCTGCATGACACTGCCCTCCGACTCCACAAAACAGGCTCTTATTCAGAAATGAATTATTTTTGCTGAAGAGCCTCTATGGGGTTTTTTTTCTCTCTGTGTTCTGGTAAACAAACATAAGCGAGCCTCTACACTACAGAATGTTGTTTCCAGGGAAACCACACAGTCCTCCTACAGCCGACCTTCTGCTCAACATGGAAGTCACTGTCGAACAGTGAGGCAGAGTCCGATCACTTGATTCATCTGCCCAGGTAACGACGGATGAATCATTGAAAGTGTCAGTGTCAGATGACATGTCACAGCATGTCAGTTGTACGGTCTTTGCCACACAATCATAGTAAATTCAGAATTTGAATCAGATCTTAAAAATAAAAAAAGAAGTCATTATTTCAATCATAAATATTGCCTGAGTGATATTGTTGCTCCTTCACCAACCAACTTTTTTTTTTCTTTCAACAAACTGGTTGGGGGAAAAAAATAATTATGTTGAAAAATTTTTGCACAGCTTTACAGACGGGCATAAATAAGATGACACACTACATGCAAGGAACTTAAAAGAAAAAGCATAATCCATTCCTGTGTCATGGCTGTGGTTGTCCCTTTTAAAAAAATTAACATAAAAAATTAAGGTAAGAAATGTTAATATAAAAAAAAAGATACAACTGGATGCCCAGGAGTCCAGATAAAAGTCTTGACAGTCTTTATTTGCAAATAAGAGCGACTCTACCGGATCAGAGCAAAGCCGTTTGTAAAAAGTCAAACCTCCAATGTGGCTTCCTATGTAGATATTAAGGGCTCAAAACGATTCTTAGTTTCAGGTGATTATAAACTAATAAAAACATAGCGTGATTGACGTCACATGACCAAGAATTCTGTGAAAAGGGAGTGATATTGACGACATCTGGCTTGACTTGAGCTTATTTCTTCTTTGTGGAGTTTCTTACACAGCAGCTGTGAGACAAAACAGCAGTAACAACGTGATTCACAAGACGTCACCGGCTGAGTCAAAGTTAATGATACTCGTGGCACTAAGTGAATCTATAACGTCTCCACCCACAGTGAGTCAAAACTGAGGTATCTAAACCAGAATGAGCTAAACAAAATGAAATGACTGGAAAGACAGTCTCTCACACACACACACACACACACACACACACACACACACACACACACACACACACACACACACACACACACACACACACACACACACACACACACACACACACACACACACACACACACACACACACACACACACACACACACACACACACACACACACACACCATCATAAAAACGCACACATCATCATAAAAACGCCCATAAAATAAGTTCTAAGTTCAAAGTTCAACTACAGATTCCACTTAAGGAAGGCTCCCTTCGAGTTTGTCAAAGGTTAGTGATCAAACACACCAAAGCACAGCTTGTTTGGCCTGTTAAAGACTCAGAGGACAAAGTCTACAGGCCAAGATTTATTCTCCCAGAAGTTCAGACAGACTGGGAGGTTTCCTACAACGTATACAATCTCCAAACTTTCTGTAGGAGGTGTCCAGGTGTGCACACCTGTGAGAACATCTGTGAAAACCAGCCGAGGTCACAACCTGTTCTGAACAGCCACTCGGACACTTGCTTCTTTTACAAATCATCGTGGCGAAGGTGGTCTTTAACACACCATTTAGTGACGCCTTCAACTTACAACTACCTCCGTCACTCCGTTCACTTTTGCCAGCACTTTCAAAAGGTGCTCGTCACTTTACAAAAGTCTGTACAACTTTGCTTTTCTGAAGCGGTCGAAAATACATGATCCAAACAAGTCCTGAGAGAGCAGACGTCTGCCTTCAAATGGATTGTGTTGGCAAAACACAACTGTAAACTGGGCATGCACTGCAAAAACATCACCATCATACTCTACATCTGGCTCAATATCAAAAAAAATTGTTATCAATACCTTACACATACAAGTCTCCTTTATATGTAGTGTCAAATGTCTCAATGCATTAGTGTTGATACAAAGTGGATGTGCGAGTACTCTGCCTGAATTAAAGCAGAATAGAGTTGCAACTAATGACATATACTTTTTAAATTCTTCTGCATTTCATCTTCGAGATCAGTCGATTCATTATTAGGCCTGTAACATACAAACAAATATCACAAATCACAAATTCCCAGTGCCCAAGGTTACATATTTAAAGTGCTTGGTTATTTCATATTCCATCACTGAGACTTTCCAAACTAGCAATTAATGAAATGTGACACGCTGACACCAGTGCTTTCTTTTTGCAGTATTACTTGTAATAATAACTCTTATTTCATCTATGGGATGATTGAATAGCGGACAGATCGTTTAAGCTGCACAGTAAAATCTGTCCAAAGTTTATTCCTGTTCTTGGAACGACAGCTGACCGTGGCTGTGGAACTAAGGCCAGCAGGAAGTGGAGCTTGAGTAAAAGCAGTCAAATTGAATCTGAAACAATGGGATCAATAAAGATAACCTAATTAATTCTCGAGTCTGACCAGGCACGTGTCAATTTTTTCAAAAGGTTTTCCATCATCTGGATTAGCGAGTGCACTCCTGCTGTTGATTCATGCACTCGATCGAGGCTGCAGCTCGAGGGTGTTTGATCGAGACGAACTAATCTTCTCCAAGTGTCTTCAGGTGACACATCAATGGTCGGTAGACAACAGGTTTCTGAAGCACTGAACCACAACGTCCACTAACTTCGTTCAAGGAAACTGCCAACGCTCACAGACAAACCTCATCGGGCCGAGTCACACATCGACCACTGCGGTGGTTGTCTGGGGGTCATGTGTCACCCTTCAGTCTGACAGACCGTTAGCTCACCGGCTAGTTAGCTCTTGAGCTTCGCAACCGAACCATCAACTGGCTCGAAACCGGTCACCATCTTACTGCAACAGCTGATCTCACGAGTCGCCCCCCTCCCTCGCAGCTGCTCACCCCGAGAACAACAATCAATGCGTTTCAATGGCGAGATGATGTTAGCAAGCTAACATGGCACTAATTAGCCTGCTCCGAACCGCGGCGGAAGCTAATTTATCCAGCTGACGCGCCGGAGCACTTCGACTCGACACCGGGTGGACGAGGAGTCACTCACCCGGGGGTCGTTCGGGGTGTGTTGTCCCGACAGTTGTTGTTGTTGTTGTTGTTGTTGTTGTTGTCGCGAGGTGCTGGTGGTCCACCGCGGATCACCTGCTTTGCTAGCTGCCCTTGCTAGTGCGTTAGCGCCGCTCGGTGGCTAACGGCTGGTTGCTAACGGCTAGCCGCTAACGAGTTCCACAATGTCAGAGCCGTGAACGGGTGAGCGGCGAGGGAGTGACCCGGAGACAACTGGCGAGCCGCAGGGCACTGAGCCGGGGGAGCTGACACGTGAACCACTCCTCCGCTGGGGCCGCGGTGCATCCTGTTAGCGACGGATAAACATCCCACTGGACGATTCCTCAGACACTCTCCCCTTTCCCGCAGCCATCTTACTTTAGGCTCCTCCTACCCGGGCCTGACTCATGCTGCGTTCAAGTTTACCTTGGAACTCCGAACTCGGAACTCGGGTTTATCGTTCCAGTATGACGTTCGAGCTCGGAAGTATGACCTCGGAGGCGGAAATTGCAAATGGAACGCACCTGCGCATCGGAATTCCGACTCGGAAGGTCGGAAAAAACCCCACTACCCCTACTTCCGGGGTCGGAGTTTCCGAGTTCCGAGGTAAACTGGAACGCAGCATCCCCTCCTCGCTGTCCGCCGCTGCCCCTCACAGGGTGTCGTGCGACGAAGGGCGTCAACAAGTGCCCCACAAGTGTGACCCACTTCCAAATCAACACTGTCAAGTAGACACTGTGTACTACACTGTTGTGATAAGGTTTTATTTTGGTCGTCAGGAGGCAAGAAACTGATGACACCATCAGTTTGCTGCCATGGAGATGGGTGTGTTGATTTCATCCCAAAGGACTGTGTGTTCATCATGTCTTGATTAGAGGCACTGCAGGGTTTATGCTCTTCCATTAAGTTTGGGTACGAAGGACTCTTGGTGCCACGACAGAAAAAGAAAAACGGATCAGTATCACTTTATAGCATATATGATAATAATATATTTTCACGGTATAGCAATATTGTTTCATGAAATGTTTGTATGTTGTGATAACAGGAAAATATCTTGTTATCACAATAAACATTTCATCTTTAAAACGTGATACTGATCTGTTTTTCTTTTTCTGGCATGGCAGCAATATACTGTACTTCTGTATTGAAGACGAATGTTAAATAAATTTAAAAAGTAGGGGTCAAAATCAAGGCAGCAGAGTAGATAGCCAGACTTTTACTCCCCACAAACTCTTATACACGTAGTTCACTCTGTATAGGTTTATTGATAGTGGCACATACATATCTATTGTTGGGCTCTATAGTTCAATCATCATTGCAGCCTCATGTGCAGAGGGAGACCTCTTTGGTTTTATCTGGAATGGACGAATTCCCAGAGGACTGCATGACATCTGTTGTGCTTTCCTTGCATAGAGACCGGCATCACCAGGCAGTGTACAGCTAGACCTGGCTTGTTGTTAGGTGAACCACACTGTGCTGCCGGATGCATCTGTTTGAATTATTGTCCAAGAAAGTGTGACGCTCGTGTAGATGGGAACAAGATCAAGAGCAAAGGTCATCTACATTTCAAAAAATGTGTTAGTCTACTGCTAAACTTTGGAGAATGGATAAAACGGGTGGTGTTGGTGTTGGAGGAAACCACTGGCAGAGACTCCTCCAGAGGCATCGGGGGCAGAAAGTGAATGAGGAAGGAAAAGATGGAGCCAAGGACCAAGGGAAACGAAACACCTTTGTGGATTTGAAATTGAAAGTGAAGTGAGTAATTAATGGTTTGGCTAGATATTGTTGTAAATTTTTTTTTACATTTTTGATTACTATGAACAGTCCCAGAATAAATGTCTGTAGCTCAGCTAATTAAATCTAAGATTCCTTTATGAGTATGATAATAATCACAGTATAATCTTGATGTAGGGATATGGCTCTGTTGGGTATAAAAACATTCACGAGCATTTCGTCAATAGTTTTTGCAAAAATCCTATAGATCTCAAATACTGTATGCAACTTTTGCTAACATTATTGGTGTAGACATGAGAACTGTGCCATTCTATGCAGTAAATGCCAATTGTCCCTCTTCCTTCTGCATCATCATTTTCTTTTCAGTTGGAAAGAGTGGGTGGTTGACCCAGCAGAACATTTTTATTATGTCTGGCTACAGGTCATGATCTTCCCCATTGTCTACAACTGGGTGATCATCATTCTGAGGTACAAGCATGGGATATGGCACATCATATATCTAAGCGGTGATTTTCTATGGAATTCATATGAACTTCTGTTTCCTCAGGACATGCTTCACTGGAATTGCCATGAGCTACCTGCCTGTGTGGCTTACGCTGGACTATCTGTCAGACCTCATGTATATTGTTGACATGATCATCACTGTTCACACAGGTAAATCTTTGAAATTGAATATTACTTCACATATAATTTGTCATATTTATAAAATGTGGAATACTATATAAGGGAATACCATACAAAAGAAAGCATTAATAATGAAGAAGTCTGTCAGTGTATGAAATCTACTGAGGGCCTTGTTAAGCCTTGCTCTTCCCTCTTTAGGTTACTTGGATCAGGGCATCCTGATAAAAGAGCTAACTCAACTGAAGAAGCGGTACCTGCACTCCAAACGTTTCTTAAGGGACTTGGCTTCCCTGCTGCCGACTGACTTTCTCTACTTTGCCGTTGGCATCCAAACTCCGATGGTGAGGATCAACCGCCTTCTGCGCATGCCCCGACTCAACGAGGCCTTGGATCGCATGGAGACAAGAACCTCCTACCCTAACACCTTTCGCATCACCAAGCTCATGATCTACATCTTTGTGTTGATCCACTGGAATGCCTGTCTCTACTTTGCACTGTCCAACTACATCGGCTTTGGTAGTGATCTCTGGGTCTACCCAAACATCACCAGACCAGAGTTTGCCTCCATGCGTCGTCAGTACTTTTACTGCTTCTGGTTCTCTGCCCAGATTTTCACCACAGTAGGAGACACCCCTCTGCCGAAGAGGGAAGAGGAGCAATTGTTTATGATTGCAGACCTGCTCATTGCCGTGCTGGTATTTGCATCTATTGTTGGCAATGTCGGTAATGTAATCTCAAGCTTAAGAGATCGTGATAATGTCTTCTTCCCCAACCATGAACTGGTACGTTGGAAATCTCTTTGTTTCTCAAATTAGTCTGCTTTCTGACATTCTGAAATGTGCTTATATGGCACAAAATAAACAGAAATAAATGAATGCTAGATGTCTTAATGTTTGATTACATTATTATTACATAATTAATTGCATTACTGAAAAAAAGGTTGTTCTTTTCCTCTTTCAGGTAAAGGCATACCTGCGTAGCCATCACATTAGCAAGGAGCTTCGCCAGCGCATAGACAACTGGTACCAGCATCTGCACATCAACAAGAAGATCATGCGAGAGAATGAAATCCTGCAGCAGCTGCCTGTACACCTGAGGACAGAGATTGCTGTCAGCGTTCATCTTCCCACACTTTCCAAAGTCACCATCTTCCAGAGCTGCGAGAAAAGTTTGCTGGAGGAGCTGGTGCTTAAGCTCACGCCTCAGGTCAGGGAAAGGTTAAGGGATGACTTTGATAAATTCCAGCTTCATTAATACTGTGCAGCCATGAGTTTGAAGGTTAATCCCACAAAACAGGTTCATTTACTATAAGATAGAAGTGACCATCACTTTTTCCTCACGGTTGTGATGTATACAGTAGAATAAATTATGTTGGTATGTGACACAGTTATCCCCTGCACAATTTGAGCACTTTGAGATTGCTTTTAGCTATGAAAAGTGCTCTATAAATGAAATTTATTATTATTATTATTATTATTATTATTAATGACCTGTATTCTGGCTGACCATTGTCCTTTAGGTTTCTCCCATGCATGTTCTTGTTCTTCATCTGAAATAAGCCCTGTGGCTTTGCCTCTTGTACATCACAAATGCTTCCAGAAAGGAACTGTTTAAGAATGGGAACATTTTCTCATGCCTCCCTCACTCAGGTATTCAGTCCAGGAGAGTACGTCTGCAGGAAAGGAGATGTGGGCCATGAAATGTACATCATCAAAGAAGGGAAACTTGCAGTTGTAGCAAATGATGGAGTCACAGAGTATGCTGTGCTCAGTGGAGGGAATTTCTTTGGGGAAATTAGTATTCTCAACATCAAAGGTAAGTTACGTGTCAAGTACAGTATTTTGCACGTCGTCATACGACAATTATTATTTCATGTAGGAGGGGAATAGATGTTCTAGTTGTCTCAACGTGTGGGGAAAAAAGCAGAATACCAGACTATTACAGATACTTATAGCAGACAAACATGACTTGGTACCATGAGAAGAGACCTCTTTCTTTGGTTATTTTGGTATTTGGTATTAAAAGTAACTTTAGTGCAGTGTGGTTATTCAGTTGTAGATAGTTGGCTCTCAATTCTCTGCTAAATCTCCATGACAGTTGGAGTCCCACAGGGTTCAATTCTTGGGCCTCCGCAATTGCAACTCTTTGGGCTTGATATGCTTCAGAACAAGCTTGTTTGCTTATTTGTACTATCATTTGTGATTAAAGTTTAAAATTTTCTTTTAGGTAACAAGTCAGGCAATCGTCGCACTGCCAACATCCGAAGCATTGGCTACTCTGACCTGTTCAGCTTGTCCAAAGAAGATCTTACAGACGTGTTGTCTGAGTTCCCTGCAGCCAAACATCACCTGGAGGAGAAGGGCAGACAGATCCTCACCAAGATGGGCATGTTAGAGGAGAGTGGGGAGGGAGAGGAGGAGGAGGAGGCAGAAAAGGTCGAAACCAAGATAAACAGGTTGGAGAGTACCTTGGAGGTGCTGCAAACAAAACTAGCTCGACTGATGATGGAGTTAGAGTCGAGTAACAGCAAGATGCAGGCCAGAGTGGAGCAGCTGGAGAGGGAAGTGGCAGCACTGGAGACTCAGCCAGAAGATGGTGAGGAAGGAGAAAGAGCACAGGGAAGAGGTGACGGGGTGGGAGAGGACATTGAATGGGAGCGAGAGGAGGCAGAAGGAGAGGAAGAGGATGCTGCAGATGCTAAAGTGAAAAAACTGGGACAGGGAGAAGATAGCAATGATGTGACCAAGGAGGGAGATGGAGAGAGCACTAAAAGCACAAAGGAAGATGTGGAGAGAATGGTGGAGGGAGATATATATGGGCCGAAGGAACCAGATGACCAACCAAAGAAAAAAGACAATGACGGAGACAAAATCCCAGATATAGGAGATGACAGACCTGGGAAAGGAGATGGAGCTGAAATAGATCCTGAAGACAAGACAGAGGAGAAGAGTGGAGAAAGCGAATCTGAGGCCGGGAGAGAAAAGGCTGAAGAAGAACAAAGAGGAATGGGGCAGAAAGATGAAGAGCAAAAAAAAAAGAATTGAAAAGCAAAATAACTGTTAAGGAGAATGAAGTTTAAAAATATCTAAATGTGTATTTTCTATTTCGTTTATAATAATAAAACAATGAAAAACCTCAGCATCTCAGACACATTTTCTGTAATATAACTTTACACCCCTAGGTGGGAGCATTGTACCCCGATGAAAGGGAAATGTGAAACATCCAAACATACTGTAAGTGTTGAAACAGTGCAGAGAGAGAGGCGGTTATGTATTTAATTTTTACAAGGTGTAGATATTTTTTATTGATTTGTTAACAGTTTGATTCTCACAAAATACGAAGGTTACCCATATTCCCTGTAGGGTAATTTTTCTAATACCACTGCTTTACAATCAACATTAAAACGGTTTCTCCCAAAATATGAAATAAACATAGTTCTATGGGAAAAGTTAAGATGTTGTGATGTTTTTTGTGGAAGTGAAAAAAAGTAAATACAACCTCTGCAGTAATCTGCCTCTGAATGTTGATTTATTTAATGAACTCAAAAAAGTCAGTATTTATATCCCGTCCTTTAACAACTGTCAAGTATGGTGGTTGAAATATACAAGTTACTCTATCATTCAAAAAAATATTGAATTATTAGATAAAAAGTGCTCTATAAAAGAAATGTATTATTATTATTATATACTATTTACACTCACATGATCATTTATTCTGCATTGAGCACTTTTACTTATGATACAATAAGTACATACATTTTTAGATGCTACATACAGTATATTGCTTTATTTGGATAATAATATAATAATTTAATAATATTTTTTATCTATATAGCACCTTTCAGAAGTAGCTTCACAAAGAAAGAATAGCATTTTGAATGCAGCCCTTTTACTTTTAATTGTGTATTTTTAACAGTGTGGTATTTGTACTTGTAATTGAGAACTTCAACAGTGTGACATTAGTACTTTTTACTCAAGGAAATTTAATATTTCCACCTCACCTGCCCTTCGGGGGGCGGAAAAAGCGCAGGTTGGCCCTTTAATGACGCACACTTGTACGTACTTCCCGGAAGTGCAGTGGGGGACACACACAGGCCCCATCGATTCAACACAATTGCACACACAAGCACTTACTAATAATAAAGCCGTGTTTGTACGACGTTTTCCATGGAGTCCCACCGCTGACACACATGGAGAGTCAAGAGGAGAAGCCGATCATCTATACTATGGAAAACAAGCCGATAGTGACGTGTGAGTGTTCATGGAAGAAGGAGACGTTCAAGTCTTCTTCGTCTTCTTCGTCTGTTCTTGACAGCTAGCCGTGCTAGCCGTGCTAGCCTCAGTCATTAGCTTGTCTCAGGCTAAGCTAACAGGTGTACTTTGCATGAACTAGCTCGATGTAGCCCCGCGTTGTGATCGGTGACTTACTCCCGCTTTTCAGCGATGTAACATTAATCGTCACACTTTATTGTTATTATTATTATTATTATTATTGCCATTACCACACAGCTGGCTGTGCTAAGCGGAGACGTGGGAAGCGGCGCCGCTCTTAGCTAGCCGGCGGCTACGTTGATTAGCAGGGCCGAGCTAACGATGTAACGTCACGGCTAGTTGCTGCAGTTTCACCTTGTCCCCCCCCCCCCCCATTGGACAAGCCACCGTCTCCCGCAGCGGAGACACTAGTCGCCACTTGATGCTCGGGCGGCGGGGTCGGTTTTCCATTCATAAAATCCCCCCATGGAGTCTCCTGGAAGCTTCTCGGAGGAGGGGGGTTATTTTTAGAGAGTCGACTCTGTTACCGGGTGACAGCTTCCCTTCACGCCCGCAGGCTCGCTCCATTTTTAGGACAGACTGGTCCTGAGGAGGGGGGGGGGAGATAGGCTGTGGTGCCAAAAAGTGATTTCATCTGGATCAAACTCTCATAACGGACACAAGACACAACTTTATGTCTCTAGTAATATCAAAGATAAATGTCTTGATGAAACTTGAATGTTAATAGCCTCATCAGGAAATATGATCCTGTTGTATTTAAGGTTTGTATGTCTACTATGACAACACTGATTGATTGATTGATTGAAATGTTTATTTCGAATATGTAAATAATTAACATTATACATGGTAATGGGTTATGTATAAAATAAAGAAATTATAGGTTTTTTTAAGCCTTATGAAATTGTCCTTATGACTTCATTATTTCACCCGCTCTGTCACAACCCATGCAGTTTTTCACCTGTTGAAATACCTTTCAATGGGCCATGATACAACCCAGAAAACACAGTGCATCACCTGCCAAAAAGGACGGAAATCAGTTTCTAGCGGACGATGACTTTTTGGCACCACAGGTGCTCCAGTGCAGGAGGGGACACCTCGGCACTGACAAGGAGGAATGTTTAAAAGGATATCGGGGGGGTTTCGACAGTGTTGATGGATTTTTACGGTCACAGGTTTGTCCCAGAGTGGGATCCAGTGAACACCGGTGTTTCCTGAGGATGTTATCAGGCTTCCTAACTTGTGCGTGTTTACGCCTGAGAGCATCGCTGTTACATGTATGACCTGGATTCGAAAACAAGCAACTTAGAGATGACGGTGAGGAAGCTCTGCAGGTTTTGTCACAAACATTAGCGGTTGTTAGGACACATCCATATACATTGAGGAGTCTGTAATCAGACGAAAACCTTGGTAACATCCTCTGGTTCCAGCTTTTCAAATGTCAGGGTTTTGCTGTTTTTTGCAGCAGAGACACAAACTAAGGCTGAGGTAGAAAAGGGGACTTGGAATTCAGAATATATAATGAAACCGAGGTGACATTTTACATCCCACAGTGTTTATAACTAGGTTCACTGTGTAAAGCCACCGGATGCATATAGTTGACTCTGTATAATGGTGTTGCAGACGTAAAGCAGTTTTTTTATGCCATCATATAACCTCTTTACATTCATTGGTTTAAATAACCTTCAGGCTGCATGTGCCACTCAGATGAACAGTTGTTTTAATCCTTAAAAAATACTTAGGATATAACATGCTAAAATGTTGATTTCTAGATAAATTTGTTTTGAAGAATGCTCTTTTACTAAATGTGTATACTTAAAAAAAAAAGACCTCCATATTTTGTTACTGTGTGTTGATTGTTGAGGCAAATTACTCCTATCTTGTCACTTATTATGGCATCACGTGATGCAATATGTGTTTGTCCAGGTGTTATAAACTGCGGGGAGGCGCATGTGGCTCAGCTTCAGCACGCTAGCCTCAAACAGAAATGACTGTGTGAAGTTAAAGGGCTGACTTTCATCTTGCAAGATGTTTACATCCATACTGGTTAAACAGTGCAAGAACAGTATTTCTGTTTTGCCCTTGGGCGGTACTTATATAAAGGGGGCTTTTCTACGTGGTTCATGCATGTATGTGGTGTTGACCCACACCAGTTTAGCTTACTGTGAATTAGAGTTTGAACAATTCTGAAACGAGGGTGGATATGGGACAGAAGACTGACAGACTCTTGTTTCTCAAAGCACATGCAGGGACACGAGAGTCAATTGCAATAGAGAGCTTAAATCCGAGGGTTGTTGAGCAGGTATTTACCAGTCTGTCACTATATACAGAAATGAGTAATCACTTATGTAGTCAAGAAGAAAAATACTATAATCGTGTTTTTCTGTGTTTCAGTGGTAATGTTTCTGCCAATCAGGACGCAGTGCTTTCAGTGTTGTCTAGTTCATTGGTTTGGAGACTTTATTCTGCTGTTAATGAGAAAAAAAGTGAATCAGAAAGAGGTCAAATGATGACATTACATCAAAGCTGCCTACAACACATACAGAAAGGATTTTTGGATAGAGGCGAGAGTGTGGTCAAAGAAGATTACTCATTCAAGGCGGCACATTATCTACATCTACCAGGCTGTTAAACACGGGAGAGCAGATAAATAAGCAGAAAGCACTGCGGAACATTGACCCATACAAGGTCTGCGCTATAGAAAAGAGGCTCAATGTCAACATCCTTTACTACATTGCAAAAATGAAAATCACATCTCTGCCTCACCTAGTGTGCCGGTGGATGTGTTGATCTGTGTTCTTATGTCGGTGACAAACAATGACACACTTCTTTTGTACTCCCCAGTCTTATGTACTTCTGCCTACCACAGTTTGTTCTTGAGATGCTGGTAAAATTCTAAAGTTCTTACTTGAACTGAGCTCCTCCACTTGATTTCTCAATTTCTGACCTTCGTTGTCCTCCACCTTCCATCACAGGTGCTGGAGACCAGGGCTTGTTCACGTCGCTCTACACGTCGTTGGCCCAACAACTTCCCAGGGAGCCGATGGAATGGAGGAGGTGAGTTCTGCTCTGCTGAACGCATCATTGTTGACACTGTCAGAGTTTTTTTTTAATGAATGATGTAGTTGATGGACTTCTCTTGAACTTTAATCCACTCTCCCTCGCATCTTTGGTGGTAGGTTTTCGGTACAGGTGGTCCAATGTTAAACATCATTACACAATGATTTTTTTCATTCTGACATAGCCACAATAATGACCACAAGCCAATCATTTGGGCAGCAGTGAGTGCAGGGTGCATATAAATATAAAACTGTTAGAGTTTGGAGTTTTATTTATGTGATCGTGGGCGAGAAATCGTCTTACTGTACCAGGCCAGATGTGCCTCAACTCGTTTACTATCCTCTTCACTTTCTGATAGAGACATTAAATAGTGGGATGTAAGGATGCTTTATATGATGGCTGAATGAAAATGAAGGGTGAGATATGGCCTCACCTTGAATTTTTATGAGCTGAAATGGGAAGTTAAGTCTTGTTGGGCTTTTTTATATTAACGTCTGCATTCAAGGTTATAACTTCAGAGTGCCAAGACATTTGAATGAGTCGATGAAGGAAACCAGTCCGATATCAGTAGCACATATGGGGTTTGATGTGTTCAGAAGGCGATTGTTGACCATGACCAGGCTGAATTGTGGTGGTTTTTAAAAGAGTGTGATTAATGACGGTGAATGAACACAGCCCCAGGTTATTTTTTGTACAAAATGTTATTGCCACAGTTGTTGCATCAACAGCAGAATAACAGAGTTACTACTGATCAGTTTCTCCCAAGCAAGGGACGTACTTCTAAAATGAAAATTAGAAATACTGCCGAAGTTTGTGTCTTGTAATGGATTGAACACTTTTAAACTAAGCTCCAGAGAACGCAGCTGACCCAGTGACAGTTTCAGACTTCAGTGTTCATGTTTATTCTAGAGTTTGACTGCATTTGTGTGGTCGAATGTGGAGTTTAAAAATCACTGTAAGATTCATACATGGGTATTCCATAGATATTATATAGTAAGATTTTTCCTCACTCGGCTATAAAAATCATAGTAATCGTATTTATATTAGCCGATCCCATGAAACTCTTCTCTCTGTTCTGTTCAGGACGTACGGCCGCGCACCCAAAATGATTCACCTTGAAGCTAATTTTGTCCAATTCAAAGAGGAGCTCCTCCCTAAGGATGGTAACAAGGCTCTCCTCACCTTCCCCTTCCTCCACATCTACTGGACTGACTGCTGTGTGAGTACATCTATAACACACAGGCACACACACACACACGCACACACACACACACACACACACACAAGCAATGTTCGATCGTTCAAACACTCAGCACTTTCACTGACAGCACGGTGAAATGTGCATTATTGGTCTATGTTAAGAAACAAAGGAGGACGGTTTGAAACTGCAACTCAAATGAAAACACATGGGCATGTTTTCCGTACTATCATTTTTAACCATGCTAACTAAGGCTCTGCCGGATATTCCTTTCCTGCAGCTTTTACACTTTGGGTGAAATGTCTCTTTTGCTATTACCACTCTTACTTCACTGGTTTTTAAAGTTGTCAGACATTATAAATGTAGAGACCAATCAATGAGTGATCACAGAGAGTAATTGAGTCAACTCAAAGCCGCCTCTACCAATCGAAAAATTGGAAAGTTGAAGAAATGTTCTGTCCAGGAAGTTGGAGAAACAGAATCTTCATTGAGATTTGTTTAGTCCTTTTTTTTTGCAGGGGTGTCTAAGGACTCCTTCATCTACCCTCTAAGAATAGAAAAGGTGTTATATTTTTCTTAAAAAAATAGGTCACAGATAGCTTCGTATGCAAGATATGAAAACTCATAATGTGACACATGAGCTTTGAGATATGATAATGTTGGATTAACTCTGTGTTTGTAACAGCTGACTCTGAAAATAGCTTTTTAAAAATACAGAGCATGTTTAGAAGCTCAGTTTTGTGGGGTGAAAATAATACAATTGCAAATGGGCCTGCGTTATTGTGCACATGGACTTTCTTCAGTCACTTTCACAAAGTCACCAGGTATAAACTGAACTCAACGTTTCCTGTGCAAAACGTCGAGGGACGGCAGAGGGGAGAAAACCGAGAGGGGAAGCAGGAGCCTGCTGCTGCTGCTCCTGCTGCTGACTGAGCAGCTGGTTAGTTTAAGGAAGTGCTGTCATCGCCCTGTGACTCATGACAGTATTATGCCTCGAGTGAGGGAGCAGTGAGTGTGTTGTTGCAGGATGCACACGTCTGTACAGAATTACAAAGTAATATAATAGACCTGTATTAAATCCTTCAGATATACTGAGACTGTTCAGTTTTTGCTGAGCATTTACTATAGTGGAAATCACTCTCGTAAACGACAGGAGGGACGGTTCATGTACATGTTTGCAAAGTGGTGTTTGTTTTTTTTACAACCAAGTGACTAGTGAGACTTCATTGGATATCCAAAGGTCACGTGTATCTTAAACACCTTAATCTTTACAGAAACAGAAATTCCTTTTAAATTTGGACAGTTTTTGTGCACAAATACAGGCACACAGGGTTGGAAAAGAAATGCAAATATTGTAATTACAGGCAGGTTATTTTACTGCTGAGATAGTTCACATGTACAGTAGCTTCCTCACCAACCTGTTGAGCATGTTAACGTGAACCAAGGACAGAAGTGACAATTTAAGACCATTGATCCATTGACAATCAGCCAACTGTGGGAGGCACTGGCAGCCTTGTTGAGTACAATCTGACAGAATTGTTTTGTTTTGATGCCTGTTGCCCATTTTCATTTCTTTTAATTTAAATGTCTGTAGAAGGCCTGAATGATAAATGGGACTATGATTTATTTTTGTAGGATACAGAGGTGTACAAGGGCACGATAAAGGAGGACATGCTGCGCTGGCAGAACAGCTTGCGGACTCACGCCTCGGCAGACTGGGTCATCATTGTCGTGGAGAGCAATGACACCAAGAAGAAGAACAAGACTAACATCCTGCCTCGGTCGTCCATCGTGGACAAGATCCGTAGTGATTTTTGCAACAAACAGAACGACAGGTGAGGAACTCCTTCCCCAGGGAGGAGTTGAGTTAGTTGAAATTGGCAGAAGACGACGATATATATTTGCTGAATATATTTGTCAGAAAACCGCGGGTGAATAAACAAAAGATTTCTGTCGTTTGACGCAGGTGTGTGGTGCTGTCGGACCCTCTGAAGGACTCGTCACGGTCGCAGGAATCCTGGAACTCCTTATTGCTCAAGCTGCGAACGCTCCTCCTCATGTCCTTCACCAAGAACCTGGGCCGCTTCGAAGACGACATGCGCACGCTGCGAGAGAAACGCACCCAGCCCGGCTGGAGCTTCTGTGAATACTTCATGGTCCAGGTATGGAGGGAAAACAATGGGCACATAGGAGTAACAGAGTTTGTTATGACTGAATGTGACTGATAGGGTATAAATACTAAATACTTCACTAAAACTATAGATTATGACCGTCAATGTGTATGTGTGGTTGTGCAGGAAGAGCTGGCCTTTGTTTTTGAGATGCTGCAGCAGTTCGAAGATGCCTTGGTCCAGTACGATGAACTAGATGCTCTCTTTACCCAATATGTCCTGAACTTTGGAGCTGGAGGTATGTCACCAGTACCCAGTACTTTAGCTGATTTCAATATGGCAGTCCTATCAAGTAAAATAAATCTTACGTGCTGTTTCTGTCCACAGATACGGCCAACTGGCTCGGCTCGTTCTGCGCCCCGGTGCGCTGCTGGAGCGGCCTGCTGCTGCGGCGGCCCATCGACATGGAGAAGAGGGACGGGATCCAGCGGGGGGAGGCCAGCCTGCTGGATCTGAGGAGCTACCTGTTCTCCCGCCAGTGCACCTTACTCATCTTCCTCCAGCGGCCGTGGGAGGTCACCCAGAGGGCCCTGGAGCTGCTGCACAACTGTGTCCAGGAGCTGCGCCTGCTGGAGGTAAACCGACTCTTCCACCTACAGGATCTCGGATGCTTAGATGTTGTTAGAAAAGAAGTCAGGGGTCACCCAGAATAATCAGGAATCCTCATTATTCATACTTAAACACGCCTACGTTGAAAACCCTGAATCGACTGAACTGAACGTGTCCCTCATCGTTCAGGTGTCGGTGCTGGAGGGGGCGCTGGACTGCTGGGTGTTCCTCAGCTGCTTGGAGGTTTTGCACCGGATCGAGGGCTGTTGTGATCAGGCCCAGTTAGCTGCAAACTGCTCCCATACTGTGGGGCTGTGGGCTTACGCAACTGACAAGGTAACAAAAATATTAATAATTTAATGATGTAGCTTTGGTCCTTGATCTTTTATGTTACTTCCAGGATGTGTTATGTTACTGTCAGTGCAACTCAGGTTAATTTGAAGCATGTTTCATTATCTGTCCATCAAACTTTTAATAAGGTATGATTTGAACATCATTATCTGATGTGCTTTGTTGCAATACAATCATACATCTCTCTTCAGTGTGTTGATTTAGGTAAAAGTAAAATTCCCCTTTTTATTCATCCAGTTAAATAGAAAGAAATCAATATTTTTGTTTTAACAATAGTTTTATCCAGTTAAAAGTGTATTCCAATAAAAAAAATGTTTCGTTCTCTTTCCCGCCTCCTGCAGCTGAAGTCTCTGGGGGAACTCTGTGGCCTGGTGTCAGAGAAGGGACCCATGTCCGAGGACCTGAACAGGACAGTGGACCTGCTGGCTGGACTCGGGGATGAGCGGCCTGAGACTGGTCAGTTTTTCACATTCCACACACTCTTGAATGAAACTTTCAGTTTAGGGCGCTGACGCTTACTGTCTGTGGTCGTCTGTTGCTTGTAGTTGTTGAAATATATCGTGAACCATGAGCTCTACTTGCCTGTGATTCACCCCCATCAGCAGCAGAACAGTCGATTCAGGATTCTGCAACCAAGTAGATGAGCATTAGCTGAAAATGCCACTTCTAACTTTTTATCTTGACATCTATCTAAAGATTTGTACTCCAATCCTAGACACTTTTTTATGTCTTTTTGCAATGTTTTCTTGATGATTCACTCTTATCTGTATTTTATCTAATGTCAGCACAGAATGTATATGTCGGCTGTCAGCTGTAGTTTCTGCAGGATATTCACCCGCAGCTTTTAACAGCAGACACAAAACAACCCAGCTGCCTCTCTGTTTGGGTGTTCAGTGCAGTGTGTCAGGGGTTGAATTGCCTCCTCACTGAGAGATGTCTGAGCTGGTTTGGGCCAAGCGTGATGCAGAAGCCTGACTCTCATTTGAAAGACAATTATTAAACTGTGCGTTCCTTCTTTCTGCTTTTTCCTCCACAGCCAGCAGTTTGCAGAGCCCTTACAAAAAGCTGAAAGAGGCTCTGTCCTCTGTGGAAGCTTTTGAAAGACACTATCTCGTAAGTCAAATCCTCGTAATTCAGTAGCTGGCAAAGCGTGACGTTAACACACAGTCACTGAATTTCTGTATTATTTTAGTCTGTGTTTTTTCTGGCGTAATCCCCCGGGAAGCAGTTTATGTGATTGTGTTTCTCCTCTCTGGTTCCCCCTCACCCTCTGCCTCCACCACCACCTTGTTGGCCACGTCTTGCATCAGGAACTTTCCCATGCCGCTATGGAGATGTACAGGGCCATCGGCCGGCTACGCTCTGCCAGACTGGTGGGAAAGAGCCTGGCTGAGTTTTACATGTAAGACAGGTTAAAGCTTCTCGTTCAATTAGGGGATCCAGTGAGACGTTGTCTTGAAAACACTCCACACCCACAGGATGTTTTACGTTAGTTCTTGCTGAATAAGCCTTTTCTCCTGAGCTTAGTCAATCACCACTCGTTAACACCCACACAGTCAGAAACAGAGGTGTAATTAGGCAGTTCACGTGAAACCATAAAAGTCCAGTAGAAAGTAACATTTCTTTAAACTCAACATGCAGGTGACTGTGTTTAGATGTAATGTAGATTGAAGTGGCTTTGATATTGAACAGATCCAAAACCCTTTTCTTATGGCAAAGACATGGAATTTAAATGTGTTAAAATGTAAATGCTTCATACACATGATTTCATTTATTATCTCTAGCTGTAATCACTGTATGTTTATAGCTTTTAAATAGCTTTAAAAAATATGTTATATACACATCTTTTACTTTTCTGTGGAGATTGTAAATTATGAATTGCGTGAATTTGTGTGTGTGTGTGTGTGTGTGTGTGTGTTTATCAGGAGGAAGGGCGACCCTGAGCGAGCGGAGACCTTCTTGCAGGAAGCTCTGAAGTCATACGTGTCGGAGGGGTGGAACCTCCCCGTCACTCACACCAGGAAACAGATCGCCGAGTGTCAGAAGCTACTGGGCAGAACTGAAGAGTATCCTTCAACGCAGCGTTGTCACGTGTCTCCTGGTGCTATTATAGGGCCGAATATGTCAACTTCACAGAGACTCAGAGGAAAAACATCACGTACTTTTTTTTGATACTGAAAGATTTAGATAAAAATCTGTAATATGATTCCACACCCTGAAACTTTTTTCTTGCTTAAGTATGAAAGAAATCTAAAATCCTTGACCTGATTTCTGACAAAATTCTAATAATTTAATTTGATTGAAGTTGGGTATCATAAACTTTTTTACCCGGCTAAAAAAAAATTCAGTTATCAAAATCAGAGCAATTGAGCTTTGAGTTAGTCCTGCCCTATCGCAACATATTTTTTTAATCAGGGTTACCTTGCTGACCGTTTGTGATACCTTGTCATGCCACCATCTTCGGAAAGATAACACAAGTCCCTGTGTTCACCACAAAGGCGTTGATTAATATACTTGGTTCTTGCGCCGATGCGCCAGGGTGTTTGTTTTCCTTTACAACCCACCGCAGCTACCTGCAGACCAGTGCCTTGTTGGCGGGTGACGTGAATCTGACCACGGAGGAGAGGAAGCACTTTTGTCAGGAGATTCTGACCTTTGCCGCCAAGTCTGGAGATCAAGGTAAGTGATCGATATTTACCTGTATGAGGAGTCTCTGATTTCCTGTCTTTAGGGAGTGGTGATGAATTCTGTTACTTTTAAAAATTACTGATGAATTAACAACCTATTCGTAATTAATTGTCGTTTTCTCCCCACGCAGCCCACAAAGTGACCCTCAGCATGGGCGTTTTTGCTCAACTCACGCGGCTGCAGTTCCATCCGGCGACGGCCTCTGTGCACTCCGGAGCCGTGCTGCAGGTGGAGCTCACCCTGAGGTGTTTGATGCCAGTGTCGGTGCACATACAACAAGTAGCCGCCAGCATTCACTTTGACGTGGATCACGGCGGGACGCGTGGACGGTCTAAGGCAGCTCAGAGACAGACAATCCCAGGGACAGTGGAGTTCAACCAGGTAAACTCGTCGGCGGGTCCCCCCTCCTCCTCGGGCGCGGGCCCTCCTTTAGAACTGGACGAAATTCACGACAGGAGTCCCACGGACAATTCTCTCAGCTCCACGGGAGTGGTGTGTAAAAACATTCACTTGCTCATGCGTCGTCACGACAACAAGTCACCGCCGGACACGCCCAACTGCGTCAGTCCTCCCGCTGTCGCCATGAAGGAAGGAGCGCAGATGCTGAAAGTGCAGGAAGTAACGTTAGAGCCCGGGAACAACAGCATTATGTTCACAGCACCGGTAAGAGACTCTCTGTTGCTGCCTAAAATACTTTTTTTTTTTTCATGTGACCTTTTGAAATTGCCAGTTGATTGGTATTTGATATTCAGAGGGAGATTCCAAATGTATCTGTTTCATGTAACTTCCTGATTTCTTTGCAGAGCGGGCAACCAGGCACTTACACACTGCGTCAGCTGTGTGCCACAGTGGGTCAGGTGCAGTTCGTGCTGCCTCACATCTACCCATCAGTCCAGTATGAGGTGTATTCTCAGGAGCCCCAGCTCACCGTGGAGCCTCGCTCAGGTCTGATCCAAGTTTGTTCGCTCTGTGTGCTCTTAAAAATAATAGTTTTTACAAGTCACTCGCAGTGCTTAAAATATGAGCCGTATTCTAAGATTTCCGTAACATTAATTGCCAGCCCCCTAGAAAATTTTCTGGAAAATGTCAGAGTGAGCCCATGTGAGAATACAGCTGGGAAATCTCGGAAAAAATTCCTGCTGTTGTGAACGTGTCTGACCCCGACAATCTCCTGTTGTGTGCCTCAAATGTGAACTGCAAACTCTGGAAAATGTCTGGACCCAATTTTCTGTAAATGTTCTTGTTTGGCCCACTACACAGTATTAATGCGACAGTGTGTACAGTATATGAAGTTCCACAATTTAGCACAGTTAGATTTAGATCTAAAAATAAGTTAATAACCTCATACCTCTGTTTTAATGACAAGCTGTGATCAATTGTTTAACTATGCTGAAGTTTCTTCTGACGCTCGTGTCCAACATGTTTCCACTGCTGTGATTATTTACTCCCACGTTACCCGTGGTCAGAGCGTGTGTGTGTGTGTGTTGTCCTCACTGTCGTTGTTTGTCTGTTTTCAGAGCCGCTGTTAGCCGGTCTGCCTCAGATGGTGAAGTTCACTCTTTTAACGGGTCACTACGCCGTGAAGAAAGGAGATGCTCTGCAGCTCAGCAACACGGACACCATGCCCATCCTGCCCTCCACCGGCTGCTCGGCCCGCATCACCAACCCTGCCGCTGGTCGGTTCAGCTTTAAAAAAAAATAAAAATCATTCAATCATTAATAACAATGGTTCTATAACTGACACATATGCACATCACTTATCGTTATCCGTCCTCTTCCTGTGTTTCAGAGTTGGTGGGTGAAAGCGTCCTCTCCATTCAGTCGTCCGAGAAGGTGACCAGCATCAGCCTGCCCGCGACGCCCCCCTACCACACTCTGGAGTTCCACCTGGAGGTTCTGTGCATCATCCCGTCCGGGAACGACCGGCCGCCCAACGAGAGGCTGACCAACGGCGAGGTCCGCCATCGACCGCGCAGCTACAGTCATCCTGACACGCCCATGACGGCCATCGACCAGAGGGTGAGGCCAACACACGAATACTAAACGGCTCACTGTTTTAGCTGTTTCATACCATGCGTTTTAAGATTTGATTGTAAAGTTTTGCCGTGTCTGTCAACAGATGTCTATCGACTGCCCCTGGTCCATTTACTCCACGCTGCTCGCCCTCACCTTCTACATCCCCTTCAAGACCAAGCACTCGCTGCTCTCCGCTGGTAACAGGTGAGCCTCCATTGTCGAACAAAAGTCTCTCTTCCATATGAAATCCTAACACAACACTTGTGTGCTCCTGCTCCTACTACACGTGTCTGATCCGTGTCATTTTTTTTTCGTTCCCACGCAGCAGGAAGTACATCCAGGTGTGTGTGCAGAATGTGTCCGACGTGAACTTCACGCTGGCAGAAGTGAAGCTGACGGAGAAGCAGCACGCGGCGCTGGAGCTGCAGTCCCTTAACGCTAAAGAACAACAAGTGAGCGGGAAGAAAAAAATACAACTATAACAACTCATCAAAGGCCATTGATGAGAGAATAGATCAGTATATAGCTTTTAGAATGTGAGAAATGGTTAGATCCCTGTTTGTCAGCATTTTCAAATGTGACCTGATTGTCAATATACATCTCACTTGTGTTGATCTTCTGATGTTGATACCCAGTGTTTTTCTTTGTGTGCGTTTAGCTCTTGTGCAGTAAGCACAGTGTGTTCTGCTTGTGGGAGGTGAGGTGGAAGGAAGACCTGCCTTCCTGTCTCCAGTGCGTTTTCTCCGCGAACTTCTCTCTTCTCAACCAGGACGTCTCTTCCTGCAAACCTTTCCACTACCAGTTTCAGCTGGAGAGAGTCACCGTAAGTCCACTGAACGCTCCGATAGTGTTGTCAGACCAGCGTCTCTCTCCCCCGCCGTAAAATAACCACAGTTTGATATATCGCCAGACGTTGTACAGCGTGCGAGCTGATATTCTGCCTCCTGCCGGGGAACAACACTGTCGCTCCGGCCTCCTCTGTGGACTGGAGGTGTGTATAACACGACTGACTGAACCTGCAGAAGGGGAGACGGCAGAGGAGAGCAAGACGGACACCGATGGCCTCAAAACCACCAAACTCATGTATGAAGGTAAGTCTGGAGGAGAAACTCTTCATAAAATCATTCATCAATTGATTAATCTTTGTATCCAGTAACATGTACAGTGAAATCAGTATCTCAAACACTAATCAAAACATTTTTTTGTTGAATTTGTGAAACACTAAATTATTAACATTTTTTATCACATGTAATTGAAATAATAACGATTGGCAAAAGAAGTACGACGAATGAACCAAAATATGTCAAGAACATGTCAGAAAAATTAGATTTTGGCCAAATTGGTTTATTGATTAACTGATCAATCAACATGAAATAATCAACAATTATTTAATAAATATTTACCTTTTAAATCAAGTTTAATCAAACATATGTCTTGTAATATATATATATATTTTTTCACTTTTCCACTACATTTGACATTTAATAGATTTAACCAATCAATTATTTCACAGACTTATTATAAAAAGTAAAAATAATCCACATTTTTGTTATTTCAACTTTTTGCTGTGAGCACAGTTGAGGTTCATTACCTCCCACAAGGAGATTATGTTTTCATCCGTGTCTGTGTTTGTTTGTTTGTGTTGGAAGGATTATGCAGAAAGTACTGAACCGGTTTGAGCTTTGAGCCCGGGAAGAATCCAATCAAATGTTTCCGTGACATTTTCGTCAACTTCTCCTGAAATAATGTCTGAATCTCGATGTAGAAAAAAATCAGACATATGAGGAATTGTTTTTCTCTCGGCACAGAGAGCGAGGGACACCGACTCTCCAACTTGTGAACAGACGAACCGTTGGTTCTTGGTGTCTTCATCTCATGTATGTGTGTGTGTCTGTGTCCACAGTGGCCGACAGCAGCAGTAACTGGGCGGTGTGCGGGAAGAGTTCTGGGATGGTGTCGATGCCCGTGACGCCCGACGCCACTCACAAGGTGCAGATCGAGGTGATGCCTCTGTTCGCGGGACACCTGCCCTTCCCCAAAATCAAAGTGCTGAAGTACCTGCCTCACACCGCGGCCGTTGCCATTCAGCCCGACCCTGGTAAGAACCACACGTCTTTGTGTTCATGTTTATCCCCTTAATGGAGACTTGAACTTCCTGGGAAGCGGCAGTATGTTTTGAACTTGTCGTTCAAGCAGCGGGTACGACATCAAGTCTCTGACAGCTGATAATCCAACAGCAGGAGGCATCACAAGTTGTGAGAGTGCTACTTATTAAGGAGGAGTCGTCCTGAGATATCAACAAGTTGGAAACAAACTGAATATGATGAACAAACTAAGTTTATATGAAGTGGAAGATCACAGTGTCTCTCACAAAGCTGCAACATGTTTTCACTTTTTTTTGTTGATTTGCGCACAAACCTTCTGCATCAAAAGACATATTGTTTTTTTCTGGGGTTTTAGATGAATTGTAACATTTTAATTCAAAGTAAAAAATTTCAATTTTAAAGTGATTGGGCCAAATATTCACTCAAACTTTATTTGTACAGAACCTTTCACAAAAATCAATTGCAATTCAAAGGGCTTTACAGGTGACTGACAAAACATAGGATGTTAAAAGTGAATTAAACTCTTTAAGACTCAGATTTAGAGACGAATGCACCAAAACAATTAATAATTAAAAAGACCTTGAACTTGTGTGTACCGCTCATCAATCAGTCCTCAACATGTAATTGGAAAACTGCTACTGACTTATGTTGCTCTTCTCTCTCATCCTGCGGATGTTAAGTGGTATGTTTTGGGTTTTGTCGCCGTCCCCAGACAGCTGCGTGGAGAACGACAGTCTGTCCCTGCTGGACAAGGCGCTGGACGACCAGGCGGACACGGCGAGCATCCGCAGCCGCGGCAGCGTCCACTCTGTGGGCAGCGGCGACCAGCAGCAGAAAGGTGTGGCCATGCCGCGTCTGGAGCCCTTCAGCCTCGGTCAGGTGTTCAACCATAGCCACGCGCGGCAGGTGCTGGTGCTGCCGTCCACCGACGACCACATCATGGAGGTCAACGCCACATGACCCCGGTGGCGCTGACCACCCCGCCCCCCCTGTCCTCCTCTTACTGGACTGAACCCAAGCCCCTGGATGGACTCCGCTGAGCTTTTTTTTGCTCTGGGGGCAGATCGATTCCGCGAGTCCGCGAGTCGAAGACCTCTGCAGGTTCCCCTCCCCCTCCCCAAGCATGAAACACTCACATCACTGGAGACATTACGGACTCGACACAGTGAGAAGAGCCAATGACATCTGCTGAGAAATTCAAATAAAGACGTTGTCTTTTTCTTTCTTTGCCATACTTTGTACATAGGTCATTGGATGGATTTATAGTTATAAAGAATATATAAATATATATATATATGGACTGATCGATCTGATCGGCGCCTGCTGAGCTCCTCGGAGCTGAAGAATAACACTTGTGATTGTCCCATGATGCACCAAAGCCCTCGATGTGTGTGTGTGTGTTTCGCCTCGATCAGCTGCTCAAGTGCTGTAACTTTTGACTGAATGTCTCCGGCTGTAAGTGCTGTTTCCTCTGCCGCTCATGGTGTTGTTGTTTTTTTTATATTTGAGACTTTGAGAAGTTGCTTCAATATCAGGAAACACTCCCTCCGATATGTTGAAGTAGAATATTAATTCTGAGATCAGCCTGATGATGCCACCACTCTCTTCCCTTCACGATTGAACACTATTCAAAATGTATCTTTACAAATATATATTCTTGAATTCAGTAAGATTTATAAAAAAATTACTTTGTTTCTATCTCTTAAAAGGCATCATCTCAGTTTTCCCCGAGTCCGATGACAACATCAGCACAGAGGTCTCAAATATAAAAGCGGTGAAGTCCTGACAGGCTCAAGCTGAATCTAACTCTCTCTCTCTCTCTCTCTCTCTCTCTCTCTCTCTCTCTCTCTCTCTCTCTCTCTCTCTCTCTCTCTCTCTCTCTCTCTCTCTCTCTCTCTCTCTCTCTCTCTCTCTCTCTCTCTCTCTCTCTCTCTCTCTCTCTCTCTCTCTCTCTCTCTCTCTCTCTCTCTCTCTCTCTCTCTCTCTCTCTCTCTCTCTCTCTCTCTCTCTCTCTCTCTCTCTCTCTCTCTCTCTCTCTCTCTCTCTCTCTCTCTCTCTCTCTCTCTCTCTCTCTCTCTCTCTCTCTCTCTCTCTCTCTCTCTCTCTCTCTCTCTCTCTCTCTCTCTCTCTGTGTGTGCGCGCGCGCAGGAGTGTGACTTCATGTGAGACAATGTATAAGGATCATCCAGTGCACATTATTGTCTATCTATTGTCTTACTTATCAGTGGATTGTTCATATACTGTCTGTATATTTATTGTGTGTGTGTTGCCAAATCCTTGTCCGAGCTATGCACACATACTGTAAGGTTATGAATGAATGAAATAAGTTGGTTTTTTTGAAAGATCTAATCATGAATTTTTTTGAAAGGATGAAAGTTGCTTCTGCCCCCTCCTCCCTTACACCATTACCCCCACTCCCTCCTCCAGCACACCGACACACACACACTCTTACACACACACACACACTCTTACACACTCTTACACACACACACACACACACACACACACACACACACACAGTGTAACTACAGCCCCCTGCTCTTGGTTTGACCACTGTACATACGGATCTGTAAATAATGATTCAAATCAAAATCATCTTTGATTGCCAACTATATTAAAAAAAAAATCATTGGAACTGACTGGACGCATGATGTTTGTAACAGCGCGTTTTTTTCAGCGTCGTAGTAGGGCTTCAACAGTTAATCGATTAGCAATCGACTGCTAAATTAATCTGCAACTATTTTGATAATTGATTAATAGGTTCAAGTAGTTTTTTTACACTCAGAAAAAAATATTAACACAGTAGACTCATTTGGTGCTGCAAGTTTGCAGAATTACAATAAGGAAGTACCTCCAATGGACACTAGGTGGTGTAATAAACTCGCTGTAAGAGGTCACAGAGAGTGGAGACATGACCTCTGTCTTGACCTTAAGGTTTCCAACAACCGAAAAAAATATTCAGCTGAAATATTCCTGAATACTTCTGCTGAATTGCCTGCATGGCAGAAACTGCTGACAATATTTAATTGCCACCATAAATTGGTACAGAGAAG
Organism: Scophthalmus maximus; assembly: GCF_022379125.1. Classification (NCBI taxonomy): domain Eukaryota; kingdom Metazoa; phylum Chordata; class Actinopteri; order Pleuronectiformes; family Scophthalmidae; genus Scophthalmus; species Scophthalmus maximus. The sequence goes on from NC_061528.1 coordinate 4,835,150, forward strand.
GAATCTGAATCCGAGTCTTTTTCCACATCCTGTGTCAATAAAGTTTTCACTGGGACTTTTCCTTTGTTAAGGCTAAAGACAGACGCCCCACACTGATGTCTTTCTGGAGACATTTTTTTAAAAACTTTTTTTTATTTTTTTGAGCATTAAAAATAAAAAGGGATTCTTGTCTACTGTAGAGAAGCAGCATTTCAAAAAAACAACAACAACCTGAAAAGCTAGTTTTTACATATTACATAATTCAACATTTGGATTTGTTGTTTTTTTTTGGGGGGGGGGGTTAACTGCACTTTTAAAAACAGTTGAAGAACTTCATGGTTTTCATTTGTAACTTTTAGGTTTGTTGAACAAACCTACCATAAAGCACATGGACAGGGCATTGAACGAAGAAAGAGTAAGATATAAAATTAGAACATCATTTGACTTTATAAAACTGTGTGACTCGAGTCATTTTTTTTTACAGTGTAGGTCACAAACGTGACTGTTGATCTGATGTGTGACTGGCCCCGCCCCTCTTCACCTTATCGCCTCATTAACATAATGATGCAGCTGCTCAGCGGGAGGTCCCCCGGGTTAAAACAAACGTCCCTGCTCCTTTTTTCTTTTTTTTTCCGGAGGCAACAGATCAAGTGAGGAACTTAAAAAAACCCCATAAAACTCCAAAGTCCAGCATGAGGCCGAGCCTCGCCGCGTCGCTGCTGCTCGCGGTGACGCTCCTCGGCGCGTGCGATCCGTCGCACGTGGACGAGATGCGGAGCCAGGAGCGCTTGTTCCTCGGCTCCCTGGGGCTCTCGGCGCCGGGGCCCCGGGCCCCGGGGGGCCGCCCCGGCCGGCGCCACGTCCCCTCCGCGCTCTGGAGGATGTTCCGCAGCTCGGAGGACGCCCGGACCCGGGAGAGCGACCCCTGCACGGTGTCCGAGTATGGAGTCCGGGGCAACATCATCCGCTACGTGCAAGACCAAGGTAATGGCCTCACACGTCACCTGACACTGGGCCTCTTATTCTCAGAGAGGTTCTCAATGAAGGATGCGGTCTGCGGTCAAATGGCCCAGGTGTTGAGCCAGAGTGCTTCACAGTGAGGACAAAGGAAAACTGCACAAGTGTGGATGAAAAGAAGAATAGACACAGGATAGAAGTCAATGAGATAAAACAATGACAGACACGGACAGAAGCATCAAACTGAATCGGGCTGAATTAAAAGCAACAATTAAGAGTTTGAATTAGATTTAAAATCGACCCAGTGAAAAGATCCAATGTTGGACGGGAACCTTCCAGGTGTTGGGGTCGTTGGACCTAAGTGACCCAAGAGACCAGTGATATTTAGTTGATATGAATGAAATTCTTCTTCATATGGTCATAATTCCCCAGGTACAGTTGCATTGCACTAATATTCCTTCACCGGGCCGATTCTTCTCTGTCATCTCTAAAAAGCTGATCTCCCCGCTGGTGTGTTGCAGGCCGACTGGTGTCCGGCTGGAGCAGCAGCTGTCAGGCCTGCGTGGAGAAGCAGCTCTTCTTCAACATGTCCGTGCTGCAGCCTGTGGAGCTGCTGTCTCTGGCCCAGCTGGAGGTCAAGTTCCACTGGAGGCCCCTCCGGTCTGCGGAGCTCCTGCAGGCTCCCGGGCACCTCGGCGTGTCTCTGTACAAGGTGATCCGCGCCACGCTGCGGGGGGCCAACCCCCAGGCCAACCGCCGGCTCCTGCTGTCGCAGTCGCTGCGGCTGCAGCCCGAGCCCTCCTCCGTCACCATGGACCTCACGCCGCTGGCGGAGAACTGGCGCAAGCCGGGGCGCAACTACGGCCTGGTGGTGGAGCTGCTCCCTCTCGGCGCCGAGCCGGAGCAGCTGCTTCCCTTCCACCCCGGCCACTCCCTCCCGCCGGAGCCGGCGTTCGCCCTGCCGCCCATCCAGGCCTCGCTGGTGGCCGTGTCGCTCAACCCGCACCAGTGTCGCTCCAGGCAGCGGCGGAGCGCCGTGCGCCTCCCCGTGACGCCCAGCAACGTGTGCAAGGCCCGGCGCCTCTACATCGACTTCAAGGACGTGGGCTGGCAGGACTGGATCATCGCGCCGCAGGGCTACATGGCCAACTACTGCCACGGCGAGTGTCCGTTCCCGCTCAGCGAGAGCCTGAACGGCACCAACCACGCCATCCTGCAGACGCTGGTGCACTCGCTGGACCCGCGCGGCACGCCGCAGCCCTGCTGCGTGCCCATCCGCCTGGCGCCCATCTCCATGCTCTACTACGACAACAACGACAACGTGGTGCTGCGACACTACCAGGACATGGTGGTGGACGAGTGCGGCTGCCGCTGAGCTCGACGTGGACGTTTTTAAAATGTGTTCTTTTTTCGCTTGCGAATCAAAAGTCGCCGTGTCCGTGCAGTTTGATTCATTTGCCGGATCACGTTGTCAGTGTAGAATGTGACGTCTTTGTAGTCTGTGTGTGTTTTTTTTTTTTAAAAAGATTGAGATTTATTACGTATGCTCTCAGGGAAGTTGTGAGCGACATCTCTTAAAAATACGATGTTAATAAAATGATTAAACATTATTATTTAAGATGGAGCTTTCTTATAACGGTCTCCATGGCCTCTCTGTTTCAACAACGCCATTTCAAGTATAATATACAATCATGTCAAGCTATGTCGCAGTGGTTTGTGCACTCGTGCTGCTTTCCGTTATTATCTCGGAAGTCGGGGTGGTGATTTTTTTTTTTCCCGGAATTCAACTCAGAGGGCCGTTATTTAGTCGTAATTTCCGTCTCTGGGCGTCGGTAATTCCGAGTGCCGAGATGCTTATGGAACGCAGGGTGAGCGCGAGTGAGTGAAGAACCCTTTTTCTGTCTTTGAATTGACATGGTTCCTACTGACTTCGATGGAAGACGCTTCTTTGCATGAGAATGAGACGCCAACCGTCCAAGGAATTTAGACTTTTAGATTCACCCGACTGAAATGGCCCCGGGAGGTAACAAGGACTTCTCCTGTCTGAACCTGACGCAGCGCTCTGCTTGGTTTTAGATATGATATGAAACGATTTTCAATTAATAGGCTAGATTTGTGAAGTAGTGGGGGTAGACCTGGGACTTGGCCTGGGGGGGGGGGGGGGGACCACCGCTGCAGTTTTTTTTGCGTCACAATTTATTGCGTTATCTCGTGGACACACGAGGAGCTGCTCTGCCCAAAGGGGAAGCTCGTACTGTAATAATATGATGGCAGTTTGATAATGCTCTATAAAACTAAAGCTGTGAGGGTAGACTTTGCTTTTAGGAGTTAATGGCCCTTGGAGGAAGCAGTATTCTGCAGGAGACCATATTAAAAACGCGGCGCATTAAGACAAAATATACTCGAGCTAACATTTTTTCTGTTTTTATTGATGATTATCTGTGATCAATCAATTAGAAGTCTACCGTATAAACTATTAAAAGAGGGCGCCGACCAATCAAGTGGGCACATTTTAATGTCCTTTTTTAATTTGTCTTTTAGTCCAATGAATCATATGAAAGAAATAAATCAAAAAGGGATAATCACGTACGCTCAGATCGAGTTTCCCCCTGTGATGTGAACGTTCCACTGACGGAGACCAGCTCTTTTTTTTATCTGCTGAATAAGAAATGAACTCTCTTATCTCACCTTCCTGCCTGATAAGACTCCCCCCCCCCCCCCCCCCCCCCCTCCTCTTCCCTCCTCCCTCCTCCCTCGCAGGGGCCAGACAGACCACTGGGGTTGCCATGACGACGAGCGGTCGCCACAGCAACCGGCAGAGGCTGACAGGTTGTAGTAATTAGTGCGAGAGAGCGACGCGGAGAGAGTTTGAGGTGTGAAGACGGCGAGAGAGGAAGAGGCGTCTCCTGGCTCCTCTAATGTTCCCAATCAGTTATGTTCATTTAAAAAAAACAAACCATGTTTGGTTCTGAAGGTTCCCAGACTCACTCACTCTCACTCTCTCTCCCTTCCCCAGGTTGCGAGAACATTATTGAACCATCCTTCATATTGAACTTTCCAAAACGTCTTTAACCTCTTAAACTTGCACGTTTTTTTTTTTCTTTTTCTTCTTCCCTTAAATTTTCAATTTAGAAAAAAACTATATTCTGTCGATCTTCGTCTTCCAGCTCTGGCTGAATCAGGAACGACTCGAACACTGACTTGAAGGCTCTAATACAAGACGTGAGGATGTGTTTTCTATTACTACAACAATATGTCAAATATTAATTTTGAAAATGTTCCTGAAATCCAACTTTTTCTTCGGGACCTTGACTCTAAAACATTTGTGTGGATTATCGTATAATAGTTGTTTTAACAGCATTTTCTTTCGTATTATGTAGCTACAGGAACAAGTTTACACTTAATAACTAACTCACATTATCATTAACACTGTCATTTTATTTCTTATTGTTTCATTTTAATTAGAACAATATGCGACAGTTTTCTAACTGGGAGCAGAACAAACATTTGTCTTCCACTTTATGACCATGAATTCAAGCATTTCATCTTTTGAAGACCCTCGCTCCGGAAGCAGAGAAGTGGTTTCTGAAGCAGCAGAGAAACTTTGCTTGTTTGTCTTTCACGTCTCTTTCTTTCTCCCTTTCCTGTCAGTAGCTCCGCCACTTTTCTCTCAGTAATCACTGGTTTCCCCTCCAAAGAGAAATATCACTGAGCTGAAAGAGAAGATGAAGACGAGAGCGAGGGGGAGGGACAGTAGGAGAGAGAGAGAGGGAGAGAGAGGAAGCGGCCTCGGGCTCTTCCACAGTAGTTTGCTGTCAAAGACAAAGTCATTTCCACTTAAACCTCAGGGGCCCAAGATCCACGCTCCGTCTTTTACTATCAAGTGATTCTCTTCCTGTCTGAAACACACCCACTCTCCCTCTCTCTCTCTCTCTCTCTCTCTCTCTCTCTCTATCTTCACCACGATTCACACAACACAGAGAATTAATTATCTTTACTGAGCTCTACAGTGATGGTTTTCTTTGACTCAAGCTCGGGGTCAGACTCAGATTCGGCCTATTAGACACTTGGTCCGGGGCAAAGGGCCGAGTCCGTTTTCAGCCATGTTGGTGTCTGGCGAGACTTAAAGACATCAGCGATGGCGCTGGGTCAGTCTAGACACTGCTGCTTTCTCTTCACGACTTCCGGATGGACGGCCTTGACATCAGGGACAGACGTTCATGGTCCCCGGAGGACGAGTCCCCCCGACCTTGGAGATCCCTCCATCCCCTTCTTCTTCCAGCAGACGCCACGAGGTCGACATTTGTGGCCTTCGAGTTTTTCAAACGTCTCTGTTGGATGTCAGAGAACTTGTTAATTTGCAGCCTCGCAGCTTTTTAAACTAAACCTATAGACTCTTAATCTATTTTTCATGTAATTAAGCGATAGTTTTGTTTTAACATCGAAAAAGAATCCACTTTTTTGTTGGCATAAGCTGGTGGCATTATCATAAATACCCAAATCTGAACCGCTGACTTTAGGAAACATGAGAGTACCAAACAAATGGCACACAGGTTCGTTACTTTCCTACAAACAAACAGATAATATCAAATAAAACGGGGGAAACAGCAGCTCAAAAGAAGAGGAAGCGTGAAAAACTATATGCAGCTATCAGACATACACATGCTGTGGTAATGTACACAGTGTGTGTAGCACGTGTTCCAGCACTAGAAGATGATACCAGAGATCCTAATATGGTCAAACTGGGGGTCGATCGAACCGTTGTAGATATGAAAACTCCCACAAACAGAATAATAATAGTAGAAATTAGCGCACACACACACGCACACACACACACACACACACAAAGGGTTCAATCTTTGCCGCCCGTCGTCCATCGACTGGTGCCGTGATCATAGTATAGATGTTATCTGACACAATGAATAATAGCTTGTCTCCCTCTCTCTCTCTCTCTCTCTCTCTCCGTCCTCTCTCCTGCTGCTGCGGTTTCACTCTCCCAGATGAGCGCAGTCAATGATGGTCAAATTAATAATCAATACCAGTAATCGGTACCGGGGGCTGCGGATGACTCGGCCAATCCTGACTGGATGCGGCATCTGCTGTCCATCTGCGCTCGCGGCCTCCGGCCCCTCGATCCGCTCAGTGCTACACGGCGCACAGTTGTGTCCGGTAGACGACGACGCGATTGTGACTTTGTGGCGACGGTTCGGGGGGACGGGGACCTGATCTTGAACTGACCTACTGTACTTTGGCATGGGCGAGGATCCGACAGCAGGTATGTGTCTGGGGCTGAATCGGAGCGAACGCCCGGAAGCCTGGTTCCAGAGTGTGGAGGGGGAATTGTATGTTGGTCGCCAGTGTTGTTTGAGCTCCGTCAAGGGAGGCAGGTCAAAATTCAAAAATCGCAATGTTGGAATGAAGATTTTTGTCTTCACGGAATTCATCAAGACATTTTTCATGTTGTAAAAACCTGCTAGTCAAGCTCAGAGTTTGACTTGAACTCATTTTTCCAAACAGTGGTTCATCTCTATGGCGTAAATGTGATCATGAACAAAAAAAAACAACATCATTTGTGAATATCTGTATGAGAAAATTGACATTACTGCACAGACAGATCGACAGAGACTTGTGGCCTGTACTGCAGCAGCCTGATATTCAACATTAATGATTCCTCCAACAAAACAGGATGTGGAGACACATGATATCATAAGAGATATTGTCCTTTATATATTATATTTTATTTGTATTTAGTAAACGATAGTAAGCAAAATGCTGTGGTGGTAGACAATAACAGTCACTCTAACACTGATTTTATTGTACTATTTTTTTCTGAGCAGAATATTGGACCTTTTATTCATTTACAGTTTTTCAATGCTTTAACAGTTTTTGAAAATTTGGGGAAAAAAAGAAGTAGTGAGTTCAGCCACATTATGAATTGATAATGAACTGGGAAACAGCAGGAAGAAGAAGAAGCAGTCAGACGTCTCAGCTCCATATTGGATCAGCGACAACACAACACTGTTTCTGTCTTTCTACATAATTGAACACTCTTAAAGGAGCCGTTATTCATCGTGAGCGGAAACCGTTGTGACACTTGACTGCATTTTAATTCAAACGCTCGTGTAATTCTACTTGAGGGGAGGATGTGGTGGAGCAGAGGAGCAGAGCTGAGAGCTGCCATCATTCCAGAGAAGAATCTAAATATTGGTGATGCTGAGAGAGAAAATGTTCTTCTGTCGACCAGCAGGGGGCAATGTGGCTTCAGCTTAAAGTCCAGTCCTGGCTGCTGCAGTAGTGTGTGTGTGTGTGTGTGTGTGCGTGCGTGCGTGCGTGCGTGCGTGCGTGTGTGTGTGTGTGTGTGTGTGTGTGTGTGTGTGTGTGTGTGTGAGTGTGTGTGTGTGTGTGTGTGTGTGTGTGTGAGTGTGTGTGTGTGTGTGAAAACTCTCAGCTTGAGGTGGCTGGTTATCAGCGGTTGGTTGGTGCTGAGCTGACCACTGCAGAGAGTCATCAGTAGTGTGATATGTGTGTGTGTGTGTGTGTGTGTCTGTGTGCAGGGCTGAAAGATACGTTTTTCAGATTTTACCATTTGATTTGGGATCAATGAGTTAAACATTAAAATAGTCAAGTCTTCATATCCAGATTGTATCTACAGTATATTATGTTAGCCTGATTACATTTACACCTGCTATTAATATGAGTCTCCATGTGTCCACATTGCGATACGATATTATTGGAGTCCTTCTGACCTGCTCACGTCACATGAGATAAGATTATGTACATAGCTGTGAGGACTGAGGAGACTCGGTCTCAGGTATTTTTGTGCGTTCGAGCCCCGACAACAAACAATCTTTCTCCAAAATCGCTTACTGCCCCTTTAAAGCTTTGTTTCTGCTGCCTCCCTGTATCCAAACAAATCTAAAGGATTGGTAACAATTTAATCATTTTATTTGCACAGATACTAAAACAGAAAAACATAAAAAAGCTTGTGCTGGTGATATTTAAAAAAACAACAACAACCTGCAGCATGTAACTGATATGTTCACTAAGCACCGACATCATATTAGGATGATCTACTCAACATTGTTTTGATATGCAGCCGACGTTTTACTGCTGAAAAAATAAATAGCAAGTGGTAAAATTTCAGAATTGTCAAATCCCAAAACCCCAGTGGTAGAATTTTGATGTGTTAAAGTCGCAGCTGAGACTCGACGTTACCGAAGAGACACATTTCACTGTGAGCACCTTTAATATGAGCAGACGATCGTGTGAGAGGCAAAGATGACATTGAAGAACTTAACTTCTCTCTCTCTCTCACACACACACACACACACACACACACACACACGCACACACACACACACACGCACACACACACACACAAACACACACACACACACGTCCACAGTGAGTACAGTAATACACTGTATAATACGACAAGCACTCTGACTAATGTTCTGTCATCACACACACACACACACACACATACACACACACACACACACACACACACACACACACACACACACACACACACACACTTCTTGGCTTCCATGTTTCTAATCCTTTTACAGTCTATGTCACACTGGCATACATTTGGCGCACACACACACATACACACACACACACACACACACACACACACACACACACACACACTCTGTCACCTAATCAATGGTAATGGAATCACTGTGTATCCTGCCTAGTAACACAAGCCTCTCTGTCATTAACATGCCAACCTACACCGGTCGGTCACACGGCGTGTTTGCATGTCGGAACATGTAAGTACAATCGGCGGCGCTCACATCAGCCAGATGTTGCGCAGGAGATAATGTTGTCACCGGTGGTAAAGGGTAATTCATAACGCTCAAAGCTCGGCAAATTGTTTCGTCACACAATAACCATTTCATCAGATGACTTTGTGTCTTTGCCGCGATGAAACCCCAGACGAGTATCGTCACCAGTTTCTCCACAGCTTTTTAGATTTAGGCCGCATCTCATCCACACTAACCGGTTTTAGTTCTCAACCAGCGTTTTAAAATCAAAATGAGCTCCGTCCAGAGGATTCTCCGTCTCCGCCCTTCCACTGCAACGCAGCCCTGCAGCTTTTCAAACTAAAAAAAGGGCCGAGCGGCGTTTCCAAAGTTCAAAATCGTAAAAAAAAAGGTGTTGGAGTAGCAACAGTTACCGTATTCAACACTGATTTGTTTTAAACCATGTACTGTATATAAAAATGGACTGGTCCGGAAAATTAAGCCGATGTGGAAAAATACCTGAAAGCCTGTGTTCTCTGGAATCACCAGCAGAGGGCGACTCACTTGATGAAGAAAGAAGTCAGTTTCTATGAGAAAATGATGCTTCTTTTACTACTTGATTCATAACGTCAGTAAACATTTTCCTGAGGAGGTTATGGTCTCAATCTCTAGTTGAAAGTCGTCTTCAACACAGCATGGTGTTCAATTGTTTTGTAAATTATTAATTGAACTTGAATATGCAGTTGAGGAATTATTAAAATATATAAATCAAATTTTTTTTCGGAGGAAATAAGTGGACTCAAAAATCCTTAATCCATCTTTGTCATGTTCAGTCACACCGGTATTTCTAACAAAATTGAAAAATAATTTCAACGGAATCACCTCAATCAATGGATCTATTTGCAGAGGCAAATGATATTTACATACCGATTACGCATTCAGTTCAACTTTGGGTGGACTCGAGCAGAAAAAGGTCAAGGTCGGTTGTAATAACGGAGCTTGTCCCAGATCGCATTTGAATGTATAATAAATGAACGTATATGCCCCTGGGTGTAAGATGAGTTGCAGCGTAATGGGTGTGTGTGTGTGTGTGTGTGTGTGTGTGTGTGTGTGTTACGCTGACAGACAGACAGCAGGACGGGAGAAGAAAAAGATTTATTTTTTTATGGCACTGTCCTTAATAGTTTCCTCCATTCCTCAGTGAAAGTTGCTCCCAGCAGCTTTGTGAATGGGACTTAAGAGGGAAAACTCTCGGCTCAGAAGTTTTCGGTGCCATTTAGGAGAACTCCTGGTGGTGAAATAAAACGCTCGGTGAACGTGGCCCCTGGATGTCAGCGTGAGTTGTGGCTGGCGGTGTCCTGTAATGAGGTGACAGCAGGTTCCTCCGACACACGTTTTAACACCCCACATGGACACACACACACACATACCACACACACACACACACGCACACACACACACACACAGATCCAGGCCGAAGGGTCAGGGGTAATGGTGTCACCTCTATCTGTGTGTGTCCAAGTGTGTGTGTGCTCACAGCGCGAGGGGCCGTAACAGTTGGAGTATGTAATTAAAAGCTCACACTGCTTCACACTCGGACAGTCCAGCGCGTTCACATTAATTCATTCTTGCACAAATATGATTTTAATGAGCGCCTCGAACATCAACATCATATGAGACACATCGAGATCTTGTGGTCAATGACCCTCCGCAGGTCAAGGTGTCATATTCGCCAAGAACATTTTCTGTTCAGTGAGGCAGCTCCAAGACAGGAAGTGGAAAAGTTGTGTTCTAATGTGCTCAATTACAATCTGTGTATTTTTTAAATTCTTGCAGATCATTTCTGGATTCCTGTCGTTTCCTGGTTGCCGATATTGGTCCCCATTCATTTTTATACCACGCACAATTAAATAAAGGAGACGTGCAACGTGTCACAATGAACCTCACGTCTGCAGGAGCTTTGGTCAGTGTCACATTATGGTCGCAGGGGCGATGCAGTTGAAACTTTTAAAATCAAGCTGCAATTTAAAGTTATGACCAGCAAATTATGTCACGACCAAAGGAAAATAATAATCAATAAGGATCAATGAAGATTTGTTGTCAATATTTTCATTATTTGTAAACCAATGAAAACGAAATGACATGTTTTTAAAGTTGTAATTATATATATATCTATATGTATATATATTTGCAATTTCCGTCAATGGGCAAACCACTAGTTTGGTCCTTTAAATCTGTGAGGACAATGTTTTGGACTCTTTGGAGCCCCTGCATCCCTACTTTAGCGGGGGGGGGGGGGGGGGGGGGGGGGGGGGGGGCGTCAAAGTTCACACCCACATGTGCGCCGGACGGGATTAAAAGCACATGCAATATTAAAATCACAAACTCCCCTGGTGAAACAAATCCTGTCTGAATGAGGCTTTAGCTCTGTCTGAGTCGGGGCGACGGGGGGGAGTCGCTGCCAGGAAACCTTTTCATTTCTGCACACACTGAACCACGGATACAACAGGTACCGGAGATGGGACGACCTATATATAGATCGGATCGAGGTGTGTGTATGTGTGAGAACGGTGGTGAACACACTGCTGCTCCCCCAACTTGGACTGAATTCAGACCAGCAACCAGTCGGATTTGCAGCATATTGATTAAATTACCGATCGTTCCACAAACTCAATGTCAAGTCGGCCGACAGACACTCACATCAAAGTTGGGCAGTCTGCATTAAGAGAATGGATTTCTGATAGGGAATCGAACCCCCGACCTTTCTGTACCAAAGTCAGAGGTGTAACCCACTAAGCCAGACCAGCTGCCCGTCCAGGGAACAACGCCACATCGGCGTTTCACCTCATTGCCACGTAGCGAAACGCAATATATGTTTTCATATTGCCAGGTGTTGAGAAATACACGCGTGCAGAGAAAAACAAAATGTTTTGACCCTAAACTCACGGCGGCAATGATTCACACGGTCAACAACAGCACTGAGTGATAAATATTGACTGTGCAGCGATTTTCATTAATGTTTTGAACTTTGAATTTCTTTTATTGAAACACAAACAAGCACAATGACTCTTGTCCCCAAACTGTGGCTCATCATCTGAGGAACGACCACCAAGACCCGTGATGGCTCGTGATCTGAGAACCTTGTGATCTGAGGTCGTCCATCATCATCATCATCATCATCATCATTCTGTGAGATTTGATCTTTCCCTCACGCTGTGACATCGTTCGCTCCTTCTGCGGGAAGATTTGTTGGTGCTCCGAGAGCTTTGGCTCATGCTCCCGAGGTCTTCCGTTAATGTGGCGAGATTGTTTCTTCCTTCTGCGAGACGACATGTTCATGCTCCCAGATCTTCTCCTCGCGCTGTGAGATTTCTTGTCCATACTCCGAGATCTTTTCTTCAGGCTGCAAGAACTCCCACTCGGGCTCCGAGATCACCCGTCCATGCTGTGGAATCGCTCGGTCCTTCCGTGCGATTATTTCCCCGCGCTGCCGGAGTTCTCGTTCGCACTCCCAGATCTTCTCCCCGCGCTGCGCCATCTCCCGTTCGGGCTCTGCGATGAGCCATCCATGCTGTGAAACCATTCGGTCCATCCGTGAGATTATTTGATCATACTCCGAGATATTTTGCTCATAGGTTGAGATTTTTTGTTCCATCCGGGAGAGCGTTTGTTGATCCTCAAAGAACCTTTGTTCCATCTGTGAGATTGTCTGTTCGTACTCCGAGTTGTCTCCTTCAGGCTGTAAGAACTCCCACTCGGGCTCTGAGATAGTCCGTCCATGCCGTGGAATCGTCTGGTCCTTCCGTGAGATTATTTGCTCATACTCCGAGATACTTTGCTCATACTCCGAGATTTTTTGTTCCATCTGTGAGAACTTTCCTTCATACTGGGAAATGATTCGCTCATTCCGTGAGATCGCCTGTTCACACTCTGACATCCTCTCTTCAAACTCTGAGATAATCCATTCTTGCTGTGAGATCATTCGGTCCTTCCGTGAGATTATTGTCTCACACTCGGCGATGCGTTGTTTACACTTTGCGATCGTGTGTCCACTCTGTGAGATCACTTGCACACACTCCAACATCTGTACCTCACGCTGTGACATCGTTCGGTCCTTCCGTTGGGTCGTTTGTTCGCACTCCGAGATCTTTTGTCCATTCTGGGGGATTTTTTGTTCACTGCTTGACGTAGTCTCATTGGACCGTAGCACATCCTCCACCTGTTTCGGCAGCATGACACTCTGCCCTTCGGAGGCCTCCGGCATTTGTTGGGTCCTGCGATCGTGTGTCTCTCTGACCTCAGTGTTGACGCACTGGATCGTTTTGAGCTCGATGGCGCCCTTTTGAGCGATTTCTTCCTTTAACTCTTCAAAGCACACACTAAGCTGCTTGAAGACAGCGCGCAGGACCTGGCGCGCACAATCAAGTCCAACCGGCTGTGCCGATGTCTGGGGCATCGGAGTGTCGCCCTCTTGACCCCTGACGGTAACTTTCTCTGTGCTCTTGACCGAGTCCCTTTCAGACAAATCTCTGAAGGTCAAGCTCTCCCCTCCGAGTTGTTCTGGTGCAGTGGTCAAGTTCTCCCTCTCCCTCTCCAGGGCTGTGACGTCCTGGTCCCCATCCGGGCTGAGGCCGGCGGCGTGGCCCGCGGCAGGCGGATGGTTGTCAGTGTGAAACGGGAGTTCAAGCCGTTCGAGTTCCTTTTTCAGATCATTCCATCGTGAGATCTTCTGTCTGAGACCACTTTCTGAGATCTTCAGTCCATAATCTGAAATGGCATTGTTGAACTTTCTTTGCAGTTTCCACAGTTCCTGGTGAAGTGAATTCTCCCGTTGAAAGGCCTCCGGCTGGATCTGGTTTGGGGAATCCCGCATCTCCCCGATGCCTTCTCTCTCACTCTCAGAAGTCTCTACCAGTCGTCTCCAATCTATTTCCTCTGCCATCTCTGGAAAGTTGGCAAACTTCTCCCTCACCGTGAAGCTACAGCTGATCTCTGACTCGGTAGGTTTTCTCCTTCATGGAGCAGACGGGGGGACGTCCCCACTCTTGTCTATGCCATTTTGCCTAAGAGGGAGAGTTTCTCAAGAAACTGTGCTCGTCTTACCGGGCGGTGGTCTCGGTTCGGTTTGGATTTTTCAAAAGTGGTGAAGTAGCTCAGTGTCTCGCCTCGATTCACTACCTGTTATATGAGATCGCAGATCAAAGGAGTGCGTGTGCGCCTGTGATCCTTGGATCAGGGCATCAACAGGGGTGACATCACATTTCCATCCTAATGCAATGTTTTTGACCCACTCACACGTTTACGTGCTGTACGTGCACATGTCTTATTATGAAATCACACACACGCACAAACGCACAGCAGACGCACACACCGAGCAGTGATTCATTCCTCCGAGGAGACCCGAAAAAACAATTCCGTCATGAGGCCCGGGGTGCATCTGGTTTGTAGGTCGGTGAAGAATGGCAGCAGGCGATGAACACCTGTCCACCACCTCAGGAAGACGAGGGTGTTCTTTCCCCCCGTTTGGTTTCTCCAGGGAATATTGAGAAAGCTGTTGTACAGAAACTCCCTGCACCACATTTATGTAGGGGGTTGTCTCCAGGGTTCATCTAGCACTAGAACACATACACACATTAACACACAATCACTACACTATATATATATATATCGTCATTTTCTGACTTCACAGTGACATCATTCCTTCCATGTGATCATTAAATTATACCTGAATTCAGCTAATACTTCTAAACTTCTCTCATATGCTCCACTGAAATCCACTAAAAAAGCATCTTACTTTATACAATTAAAGACAATCTCATTAAAATTCCTGAAACGCCTTGAGTCACCAGCCTAGCTGGAGACTAATGATATGCGCTAATCGAGATTTCAGGATCATTTGCTTCCTCGTCTGTCCGTTCGTTCGACCGGCTTTCTTTTTTCTCTTCCGTCCCTGTTGACATCTTTCATTCGTGAATTTTCTTCATCATCATCATTCACGGTCATTTCATTATTTCATCATCGTAGTTCCTTTTCCGGTGCCATCGAAGCGCCCCTTTGTGAATCTGCTAATATGATGTATCTCCGTCTAACAGGCGGCCAGCGAACTATCATCCAAACGTCAATCATTTAGTGAAATCCGATGGTCAGAGTTCGGTTTGAGCGGAAATACTATGACTTAATCTACGGCACAGAGGAACTGCATCACCAATTGCGCAACCGAAACAAGGGAGGGAATGGAGTTCTCCCAGGATCTGCCCCCAGAGATGTTCACAGTGGGATTTTTACGGTTTCCTGCGGCGTCTTCGCGACATTGACCAAGCAACAGTACCACCTGGAACCACTAGGGGCGCCAACGTTGTCTGTTGTCCTCTTTAATAAGAGAGGATTTTTGTTTTCCATCCTTCTATGAAGCACGAGAGAGAGAAAGAGAGTGCCAGCCTCTTCAGCACGGATTAGATCCCTGTCGGTCGGGCCTCATCGTGAATGTAGACCGATGATTTATCTTCCCTGGCTGCCCTTGTGGGACTTGCACCGCCGAGACGTGCTCAGCAGCGTGTAGATAACACCCCCCCCCCCCGCCTCGCCTGATTGTCAGAATTTTCCCATGGCAATGTGAGAGTTAAGCACTCTCATCCTGAAAATCAGTTATCCCTGCCCATCCATCTGCCGCTCATGGCAGGTATGAAGCAGACGATCAAACCGAACACGGCTGTTTGTGAAACCTGTGAAAACACGAGGGGCGGGCTGCGCGATCACGGGAAACAAGCGGCGCTTCGGCCAACGGGCCGGCTGAATTAATCAGATGTCTCATCCCGGCTGAGAAATGCTCCTCCACTTGTGTTTGAGCTGCAGTTGAAATCGGCCCCTCGTGTTGTGCTTGTGTGTTCTTGTAGTGTCTTTTTTTTGGGGGGGGGGGAGCGAATGAGCGTTTTCCAGGAATCGGCACAGGGCAGTAAAGAAACAAATTCGACCGAAGAGAAACGTGTGTTTTAGACTGAACCTGAGGCAGATTTTTACAGGCGCTTCAAACTGCGTTCAGAGTTCTTGTTTGGAGAGTGAAATTCCTGCTTCTCCAGAGATTTTACATCTCTCCTTCATAAATGCAAAGAGACCTCTTCAGCCTTCACATGAACACGCACAAGCACAGTGGAAACACTTGCACACAAACACTCGCATGCGCACATTTCCATCTTGCAAACAGCTACTGTTGAGCAGTTTGTGAAGTGGCTGTATGTGTGCAGCAAATAAACACTTCAAACGCCGTCGAATACACTTAAATTTAACATAAAAATGCTCAGTGTTCAATTCGAATGAAAGCACACGAAGGGCAACATTAGGATGACTTGTGAAGTTGTTTTATTTCCATGCAGTTTGTGCATAAGGCTGAAATAATATTAATTATTTATTTTATTTAATTAATTAAACATTTTTTTTAAATAGAAGTTATAGAAGCTTCACTCCTTGCTGCAGTTTTGATAATATAAATTTCACATAAATATGTAATAACTAGAGAACAATGAGTATGGTCTCCGTGCTGTGATTTTCCTGCTGTATTCTCACATGGGCTCATCCTGACATTTTCCGGAAATCTTTACAAAGGGGGCAAGCAAGACATTTTTCAGGAAAATGCTGGACAGACAGACTTCCTGTTTCAGATAATGAACATTTGCCAGTCGTTACTTGTGAAATCAGTCAAAGGCACCAAACCAATTTTCGTTTTCTAGCCCCTGTCTGCAAACACATCTGAATGATGTTTGAAACCCGTTTATAGCATATCATTTTTGGTTTAAATATCTACAGCAGTTTATATTATCTTTCACATATCCAGTATTTCAATGCACCTATATCATTTTTAAATATTCAGCAGACAGACACGTCTGTCATGTTGCGTGTGGAAACCGAATCTCTTCCGTCTACCTCCCCCTTTCACAGCTTCCCTCGCTGCAGCGAGATGTAACATGATGCGGTTATCACCATGGAGATCACTCTGGAGATGGACCGTCTCTGGACAGCGTCAACAGCCTCGGCCTCGACGCGGCTCCGGCCTTGAGAGCCGCTCGGAGCCAAAGCAGATGGACGGCTCCGACATACATACGCCCACACCGGAATTTGAGGAGTCAAATACGCGGGGCAGCCTTTTCAGCAGTGCTGCAGCTTGGCCTCAGAGGGAAAAAAAAAAGTGTGAATGACGAAGCTTACGTGAGCGCCAGCTCGGCAGCTTTGCGTTGCCCACAGGACTTTTGATGGAGGATCAGTCTTTTAGACAACGAGGAGCGCGTGCAGCTCACAGAAGAGAATAGAGCTGCAATATCCAGCCTTTTCAAATTAATTAAAAACTAGGAGCTTATCAAATGTGGGCAACAAAGACCAGGGATGAACAAAATACACATTAAAGCTATAGTTTTGTTATGTAAGCTTGATTATGCAGTGTGAGAAACACTGTGAACATTTGATATGCAAAAGCAGTCAAAGTGTTTTCCATATGAAGAGCTGCGAGTGTGTGTGTGTGTGTGTGTGTGTGCGTGTGTGTGTGTGTGTGCGTGTGTGTGTGTGCGTGTGTGTGTGTGTGTGCGTGCGTGCGTGTGTGTGTGTGTGTGTGCGTGGGCGTCTCAAAAACAGTGGTTTTGGTTTCGGTATTTAAAAAATGATCAATTGTGCATTCACAAAAAAATGTAATCTTTAGGATGTTTGTTATGGATTTCTCCGGACATTCACCGGAGTTTGAGCACCATTGTGTGGACATTGTGGCGTTCTCAAATACTCACCCCCCGGAAAAGTTCAGGCAAATGTCCGAAACTCCTGCGCATGTCAGACCCACGGAGGACTGGTGGCATGTGCAGCGTACAGTACACCAGCTCCTGCCCACTGTCAGCCGAGGTTGACTCCGGTCCCCCCATGATCGATGGATGGCTGGATTCATTTCTTGATGCCATTTCAGTGAAAAGGTGAAATCATTTGAATCGTACGTTTAACTCTGGCTTTGACACACTAAGCCACGAAACCATTTTTCAATTAGCTCAAAACTACACACGAGTATTTGTGTTAAAACCCCCAAAAACCGCAGTGGGGTTTTTTTGGTTGGTTTTTTTGGATGTGCAGGACATACAATATTCTGCTGGTAACCATGGCAACAATAGCATGATCAGGTAATTCACTGGTAAAGGTTATTAAATGGACAACACTTATTAATAATAATACACTATGATGTGTCCTAGAATATGTGATAATGAACACGGAAGATTATTATCTCATTTCACTATTGTTTGTATTTTGTGTTTGTCTCTTATCTTTTTCTTTTTTTGCTATAAACCTTACTTATTTGAAGCTTGGGTCCGGGTAAGAGGGATATTTGCTTTTGCTACAGCTCCATTTCAGTCGTCTCTACTGTAACCCGGGCAGTATTATTAGATTCAATTAGAGACTATTAATGTCGCTCTGTGAGATAACAGAGACGAGAGCGAGGGGTCGAAACATCTGTGAGCATGCTCCTGCAGCTCGGGGAGAGCAGAGATGGAGACAGATTGAAAGAGAGAGGAGAATGAAAAGGAAATAAGGTCCAGTGCGTCCGAGAATAGAAAAAGAAAATCCATTTATTCTGAGAGGCCTGCAGGGCTGGAGGTAGCAGGAGTCCACTGTTACCCCCCGCCCCCCCCCCCCCACACACGCACACACACATGTTGAAAAACTCTCATCCTACTGGAAAAAATGAATTATTTTGCTCTTTTTTTCCCCCTTTATGATTTTTCCTCTGTCAGCGCAACCACCAAAACTCCAAACACGTACACACACACACACACACATGCACACGCACGTCCACACACACACACACACACACACACACACACACACACATACACACACACACACACACACATGCACACGCACGTCCACACACACACACACACACACACACACACATACACACACACACATGCACACGCACATCCACACACACACACACACACACACACACACACACACACACACAGAGTCGCTCACCTGGTCACCTGCCCGAGGGGTTGTGATACTGTTCACTCTTTGCAGGGGTCTGTGTTTCCCGTCTGCCCGGCCACAGAGAATAGGAGGTCATCAATAAACATGCTGAGAGAGGAGAGGAGAGGAGAGGAGGGGAGAGGAGAGGAATGAGGAATAAGAGAGAGGAGGGAAGAAAGGGCACAAGAAGAGACAAGAACAATGACGAGGGGAGGCGATGAGGACGGAACAAATGAAATGAAGAAAGGTGGGTTTTTAAAAAATCTTTGAGAAAGTCTCCAAAATAAAATACGAGTTTGTTCGCGTCGTCATCTGCTGCTGCTGCGCACGTGTCAGGAGGCGGTTGGTTCAGGGCGACAGATGGAGGCAGTAACTCTCCAGTCAGACGCCATTAAACCGTCGCAGAAGAAGAGAAGAGCGCGGCCAGAATGACGATAAAAAAAAAGAGAGCAGCAGTGAAACGCCGAAGAAAGGAAAACACGACCAAATCAGGAGAGGGACATTTGTGATTTCATGTATTAATTTGAGCAAATGTTACAGTCATCTGCCGCTCTGTTTTTATCTCCTCGGTGACGAGTCGAGCGCCTTGTGTGAACCATTGTTAAATCTCTCAGTCTGTTTCCTTTGCACGTTGGGTAAAAGCTGTTGTTTTCTGCAGGATTGTTTGAGAGGAGAGGAGAGAGGGAGCAAGGAGAGAAGGGAAGAAGAGAGACCATGGGAGAAATGAAGCTCAGAATAAGAGGAAAAAAAGAGAAGATGAGGTAAGATGGAATGAGGAGAGAAGTTTGTACTATAATAGTGAGGACTCTCAGCATGTGTCCCTATCCAGAGGCCGAGGCCTTCAGAGGCCGAGTCCTTCAGAGGCCGCGTCCTTCAGAGGCCGCGTCCTTCAGAGGCCGCGTCCTTCAGAGGCCGAGGCCGAGTCCTTCAGAGGCTGAGTCCTTCAGAGGCCGAGGCCGCGTCCTTCAGAGGCTGAGTCCTTCAGAGGCCGAGGCCGCGTCCTTCAGAGGCCGCGTCCTTCAGAGGCCGAGTCCTTCAGAGGCCGCGTCCTTCAGAGGCCGCGTCCTTCCGAGGCCGCGTCCTTCAGAGGCTGAGTCCTTCAGAGGCTGAGTCCTTCAGAGGCCGAGTCCTTCAGAGGCCGCGTCCTTCAGAGGCCGCGTCCTTCAGAGGCCGCGTCCTTCAGAGGCCGCGTCCTTCAGAGGCCGCGTCCTTCAGAGGCCGAGTCCTTCAGAGGCCGCGTCCTTCAGAGGCCGAGGCCGCGTCCTTCAGAGGCCGAGTCCTTCAGAGGACGCGTCCTTCAGAGGCCGAGGCCGCGTCCTTCAGAGGCCGAGTCCTTCAGAGGACGCGTCCTTCAGAGGCTGAGTCCTTCAGAGGCTGAGTCCTTCAGAGGCCGCGTCCTTCCGAGGCCGCGTCCTTCAGAGGCCGCGTCCCTCCGAGGCCGCGTCCTTCAGAGGCCGCGTCCTTCCGAGGCCGAGTCCTTCAGAGGCCGAGTCCTTCAGAGGCCGCGTCCTTCAGAGGCCGAGTCCTTCATAGGCCGCGTCCTTCAGAGGCCGAGGTCGCGTCCTTCAGAGGCCGAGTCCTGCAGAGGCCGCGTCCTTCAGAGGCCGCGTCCTTCAGAGGCCGCGTCCTTCAGAGGCTGAGGCCGCGTCCTTCAGAGGCCGCGTCCTTCAGAGGCCGAGTCCTTCAGAGGCCGAGTCCTTCAGAGGCCGCGTCCTTCAGAGGCTGAGGCCGCGTCCTTCAGAGGCCGCGTCCTTCAGAGGCCGAGTCCTTCAGAGGCCGAGTCCTTCAGAGGCCGCGTCCTTCAGAGGCCGCGTCCTTCAGAGGCCGCGTCCTTCAGAGGCCGAGGCCGCGTCCTTCAGAGGCCGAGTCCTTCAGAGGCCGAGTCCTTCAGAGGCCGCGTCCTTCAGAGGCCGAGGCCGCGTCCTTCAGAGGCCGAGTCCTTCAGAGGCCGCGTCCTTCGAAGACTGCGTGACTCGTCCGTCCCACTCCGAAGGCTCCTTGTGGCACGTCCGACAGTTGCGTCCTTCCATTACAGAGGAACGACGCAACTGTGAGAGCGCGTCGGGCTCGGGGACACCAACGGGACTGGGGAGACTCATATCGCTTCGGCCTCTGTCCACTGGACCTATCAAAGGCCGCCTCGCTACACCCAACCCTCCGAAGGATGCGGCCCCTGAATTGGGACAGAGCCGAAGTCCAGACACATTCCTTATCCCCTAAACTTTAACGTAGCCATAAAACAAACTTTTTCTCAAAAGGTCATTTAGGTTCAAGATCTAAAAAAACCCGGTCCTCACAAAGACAGAAGGACACGAGCAGAGGAATGAATAATGGAACCTTTTCTTTTGGATGCTCCTTGCTGAGTTGATTCCTCTCCTCCTCTTTCCCCATTTCACCTCAAATCCTCTTCTCTCTGCTCCATCGGCTTCTTTCACCCAAACTAAATCTTCTCCCTCTTCCTCCCTCGCTTCCCTTTTTCTTATCCACCCGTCCCACTACCGCCGCCGCCGCCGTCGCCGTTGTCAACCCATTTCCTTCCTGTAATCCGCCAACCTTCAAACCACCTCCGCGTGCTACGTCGCTCCGAAGTCCAGAATATTCGCCCCTGTTCTCCCTCCACCCCGCGGGAATGTCACCCGTCACCGCCGACATCACCCCGACCCTGAATGTCACGCACAGGAGAGTCACGTCAGTCCAAAAAACTGTTTGTACGTCTTATTCACGCGTTATTCACCCGTTGTTCATTTTCAGTTTAGGCATCAAGACATGATGGAAAAATAGATAAATGATTCATGTCATTTTCATGTGTTTTTGCTGACAATTACAATTTTGTGCCACATTAAACTTCTACCCCACTCTCTTTCAAAGGTAAATAATGTATATTTTGCTCCATCATATTTATGGGATGGCCGTAGTTTCTCGGTAGATTGATATATCAATCACAAAATATATTGTCATCTAATTATGTATGAGAAAATAAAGTTTATGTTAACTCTACCTCAACCACTTAAAACAATTAAACGATCCTTACATGAATGCAAATATGGTCATAAACCCTAAATCATAATATGCAATATATAAAAAATAAAACAAACATTTATCCTTACATCTGTTCCGAGATCTTTTCTGTTTCTCCTTACTGAAGACAGAGACTGTCACTGAGTGGTTCTAAAAGAAAATACAGCAAAAATAAAGTTAACTGCGAGAAGAGAAAGGATTTGTGGCAATAGCTGGAAACCCCTTCCGTCACGTTCATTGGCCCACATGTTTCAAAAATCACCTGCGGGTCAACTTTTTTTTTCCCATCGCCGACCACCAGCCTGCGGGTCCGGTCTGGAATCCACCACGACCGCTGCGCAGTTGTGTCTGTGGCCCGAGACTGATCATTTCATTTCTTTCTAGTCCCCTCCGGCTTTGGCCCCTGATGGAACCCTTCTGAAGAGCTCTTCAGAAATAATCACCCCTCCTCGAGAGGAGAACTTCCTGAGAGGATGAAAGCTGTCCTCCGCACCGCTGACGATCCAGCAGCCTAGATGAACACGTCCGTCCACGTATGTGGCTTCGCCCTCCGTGTTTTGTAGAATGGAATAAAAGCAGAGTAGAGTCACGAAAAGCAAATGCAGGAAAAGAAACTCGCCTCTCCGCGTAATTCTTGTGGTATTGTCGGGTGTCGTAACTGTATGTGCGCCTTGTTTTTTTGGGGTTATGTGCCACCAGAACAAAGGCCTGATTAATAATTAACTTGTGATCAGCGACCGGTGACCGGCAAAATGATGAAGATGCTTTTCTCATCAATCACACTTGACGCGAGAGGTAAACGTATGGATCTGGGCCGAGAAAATCCATCCATCCATCTATCCTCCCATCATTCCGCCATCGGTCCGCCCGTCCTTCCATCTGTCCGTCACAGGGCTGAGACACACACACACACACACACACACCAAACACACACACACACACACACACCAAACACACACACACACACACACACCAAACACACACACACACACACACACACACACCAAACACACACACACACACACACACATACACACACACCAAACACACACACACACACACACACGCACACACACACACACACACATTGCTTTGGATGAAAAAATTTGCACACGCACTCTTATTTAAAACCCCAGTGTGTCTGGTGCTAAAGTTGCAAACCGCAACCAACTGAGCAACCGACAGGGGACACTTTAAGGCGGCGCACCGATTTCCGGTTTCCCCCAGCAGCGCCGAAATTTCAGCGCGAATGCGACGTATTCTGGCCCCGTTTTGTGCAACAACCGTATTCGACGCGGCGCAGCAAACATGGGGCCTCGCACGGGAGGTCGGGTCCACCTCATGAGACAATATTTGACTCATTCAGAGTTGACGGACGAAACAAAAGGACAAGATCCACCGAGGCAAACGCCAAGATGCTCACAGCGGGTGAGGAGTTCCGCTGGAGTCTGTGTGTTTCACCCTCTGTGACGGGGCAGTGTTGACCACCGGGCCACCGCACTCCTCTGATTAACTGATAATTAATACAAATTGCCTGATTAACTAGAATTGCAGCCGGCTGTGTACGCGGCCTCGGGAGTGAGATAAAATTCATCACGAGAGAACGCGGCTATCGTCGGCTCGGCTTCATCGGCACCACCGCCGAGGAAAGGCCCGAAATTCAGCTCGGCGCCTCCAGGGCCGTAAAATATTTACCGTCTGAGCTGTTTCCGCGGGACCAGCGGTTTCTAACAACGCCCCTGTCTCCATATATTGTTCTCCGACGGTGTCGGCAGTTCCGCCGAGGAAGTAGATTATTATGAGCGACTGATATTAGAGGTAAATTTGGCTTTAAAAGCCGGAGGAGGGCGGTTGGAGTTGAATAAATCTTGATCTCCCGGGGAGCGATAACGAACCTCTTAAAAAAAAAAAAAAAAAACCCCGGCTAAAGTTGTCCCTTCTATCACGCTGCTTAACTAAAGTACTGACGCAATGATTTTTCCGTTGGAGTGAAAAAGATATATACTTAAAATAAGTCATCATTTTAAACACACACACACACACACACACACACACACTGCTCCTGAATACCACCAGAGGGGGAAGAAAGAAGAAAAAAAAGGTGATTGGGGAAATAAAGTGAACTATATATGGGCAATTTATCTTATTACATTAGCGCTGTGAGGTAATGTGAGATAGTGTACGTGAAATTATGAGCCATAAAACACAGAGAGAGACTTAGTTGGGATTAGGAGCGAGAGGGAGACGGACCACGCCGGGGCCACTATATCCTCCACCTACTGACACGTCGGAGACGGGGAGGAATTAGGTCAGGGCTCGAGCGTAGAAGGTAATAGATGGCTACAGCGGAGATTTATGTGTGACACCCTCTCTCCGGAGAGAAATAGCGGTGGAGAGACAGAGAGAAGGGAAAGAGAGAGATGGGGAGGTTGGTATTGGAACTAAATCAGACTGTCAGTTGGCGCCGAATTCTTCCTGAGGCGACGGAGGGGGGGGGGACGGAGGGCAGAGCAACGGAGAACTGGGACATGGAGAGGAGGGAGGAAGAGTAATGACGGGGAGGCAAAGAGGCTGAAAGAATGATCGGGGCGGGGGAGTTCATGGGGCAGAAAACAGCCAGAGCCGGAGTGAGGACGCGGCCCGAGATCGGGCCGGCTTTTTTATGTGATGTAACTTACTCTGTGTGGAGGAGGAGGAGGAAGATGAAGAGGAGGAGCCTTCTCATGGCGACCAGGGATCCAGGAGAAGATGTAGATTCAACCAGGTGGCCGAGGGTTGGAGCTCAGGTTGAGCACCAACCTCTCCTGCTGGATCCATCCATCCATCCATCGTCTACCGCTTTATCCATTAAAGGGTCGCGGGGGGTCGCTGGAGCCAATCCCAGCTAACATTGGGCGAGAGGCGGGGTACAACCTGGACAGGTCGCCAGCCTATCACAGGGCCACATACAGAGACGGACGACCATTCACTCTCACATTCACACCCACGGTCAATTTAGAGTCTCCAATGAACCTGACCCCATTCTCATGTCTCTGGACTGTGGGAGGAGAACGGAGAACCCGGAGAGAACCCACGCACCCACGGGGAGAACATGCAAACTCCACACAGAAAGGCCCTGGTTGGTTCGAACCGGGACTCGAACCCAGAACCTTCTTGCTGAAAGTGCTGACCACTACGCCACCCTGCAGCTCATTCCTGCTGAATTATCAGCGCCAAAGATGAACAACTGTGTCGGAGGAAAAAAAGGTCAAAGGTACAAGTCTGGTGTCGAGTGTTGAGAGTAAAAAACTGCCCGATAATAAAAGCTTTCACTTTTCACATTTCTGTGTCAGTTTTAGAGCAATTTTAGCAACTGAAGCACTGTGTTCGGTTCCCATTCACAGAATGAAGAATTGCAATTTAGTGGAAAACGCTGCAGGTTCGCTCGGCTAGAGCCACAGATTTCGGATGTTGGTCACATCTACACCGACACATTTGATTTCTGAAGCGCATCACTTTGGCTCCATTTAACGTGACGTCGGCCGTCCAGAGCTTTCAAGTCCCTCAAGCTGAGAACTTAAAAATTCACAACATAATAAACGCTGCTGGCCCATTTCAGTTCGAAAAACCAGGGCTGTCGTTTTTTAAGTCAGACAGGAACGGAGACATCTTGGAAAACGCTGACGTACAGATGCATCACATCGCGACTCGACTTCCATCGGCAAATGAGAGTGTTGCTGACAGGATAACACTTCCACCTCGTCGCCGGTCCGAGGAAGGGAGACGTCACTGGTCTTTTTTTACTTTTCTTCTGGTCTGGTGAGTGTTCACATGATTAACATTGTCATCTGTGTTAAAAAATTGCCCTTTTAAAAACCAAATCGCATGAGTGTGGCTGCAGGCGGCCGCAGTCTTGACTGTGACTGGGTGAGTCTTCTGATTTATCCACGGCCGCCGCCGCCGCCGCCGTCGCCGCCGTCGTCTCCACATCTCCCGATGACGATCAAACTTTAATGCGTTGTGTGCGGAACCTTGGGAAAAGAGAAAAAATGTCACCGGATCAATTGAGCTCAAGGTCCTCTATATAAAACCGCTCCGGTATTGATTAGTTTCACCGCGGCCTATATGTGTGTGTAATCCAGCGCACTGCGTCCCATCCATCACACCCAACCTGACATTATCCACTTTTTTTAATATGCTGTCCGTCCGGCGCATGTTAATGTCCAACGTTAGAACAAGGCGTCTGTATCACAGAGAGGAGACGTGGCCCACACACACACACACACACACACACACACATGCACACATGCGCGCACACTAATCGGTGTTACACTTGCTGCCAGTGAGCCTTATTGAAGGCTTTGTTAATGATGACTTAAACAAACAGTGTGTCTTTAGCGCTGGTCAATAGCTCTAAAGAGCCACGAGTCACGTCACCCATTACAATGAGGGTGGAAATATTGGAACTGCTGCCATTGCACTAAGCGTTATTGTGTGTGCGCGCGCGTGCGCGCTGCTAATGAAGGTATTGAAATTGTCATTAATGTGTGTGGTGAATCAACACTCGGAGAGCAATTGGGTTTATGAAAGGCTCATTGCCTCTCATATTTCAGCCTTTAAGCGATATAAATGTTTATGTGTTTTCTCGTTGACAAGTCCATCCAGAGCAGCGTCCACGGGCCCCGACAGGCCATAACTAATCCTCTCCGAAGCCCCCGGGCCCCCGGCGCCGTTTACGTGCGACGCACGCACGCACACACACACACACACACACACACACACACGGTTCCGACCGTCCCTTTTGTCTAAAGTGTAGACGCGTCGTCCATCCTTGATACGCTGCCAGGTCGAAAAGTTTTGTGAACACTTGAGCAAGGTCTGTGGACACATAAACAATATATATCTGTGTGTGTGTGTGTGTGTGTGTGAGCATCTCATTCCCAAGAACCATGAGCATCAATCTGTTGCCTGTAAAAGTCTCCATCCCTCCAGGAGTTTGGAAGCCGGCCGCAGGGACACGATCCCATTGAGCCACAAGAGCATCCTGGGTGATGAGGCGAGGGAAGACATGTTCTTCTTTTTAATTTTCATGTTATATTAAAAAAGAAACTGATATTTTGAGTCATAATTAATAAATCGAATTTGTATCCTACAATTATTCCTTTTTACAGTAATCTTATAGTTATGACTTTCGTTTCTCATATTTCAACTTTTTATCTGATAATAACGACTTTTTTTTATCTCAAAATTATTATCTGACTCTAACCCATTTTTTTTCAAATGTTATCTTTATTTTTTATGTTTTATTTCGACTAATGTAAAACATGATTGCTTACTATCTCCTCGTTATGACTTTTCCTAATAATTACAGTTCACTGTAGTTCGGATGTTTCATCTCGTAACTATGACTTTTTGTTTCATAATTTCTTTTACTTTTTATCTCAAAATTATGACTTAGTATTTAATGATTTCAAATTTGTATCCCATAATTATGACTCGCTCATATGTCAACTTAAACTCAAACTCAAATATCATTATTTTGACTCTGAACTGCTTAGCATTCCTTTTTTTTCCCCACTGGGAGAAATGGGCTTCCACAATCGATGTGATGTTTTTTATAATTGGTTGCACAGGCACGTGAGACGCTGATCTGTATCTTTATCTTATAATAAACAACCAATACTTGACATTTAACTACAGTGTTGACACTGTTGGGCGAATACGACGCAGGTCGGTTAACACAAAGTACAAAGACGTTGTCAGGTTCATGGGAACAAACGGAGCAAAGGGAATTCAGCGCTCGGTGTTTAAAAGCGAGTTCTGTTTAAAAATTAAAGACGAGCTCGCGGCCGCTGTCATAAAGTCAATTTATTCCGCCAAAGGTCTGTGAAGAGAAAACACCGCCGTTTTACTTTAAGTGTCATTTCAAACGGTTTGAATGCGACAAATAAAACTCCATTTAGTGGAACCGGCGGTTGTTGGGGGAAGTGGCAGAGGAAAGTCCCTGAGATGGTTTTTTTGAAAAACTTTCAACTTTAGGCATCTGCAGCACTGAATACCACTGAGGGGCCAAGCCAGATTTCCGAAGGAAATCTCCACATCTGTGTGTGTGGATGTGATAAAGCTGCAGAGCTGGAGCGGTCCCAGTGCACTCAGTGTTTACTTGGCCTCCATTATCTTTTCTTTGTGGGCTGATAGTGTGTCGTGGCGGGCTGTGAATCAAGGAAGGTGTGTTTGTGCGCGGGCACAAAGGAATTCACACGTGAAGCCAAAAGAAGCACGAGCGCGAACGTGAAGGTGAGGGGCCGTGAACGCCAGGAGAAAAACAACCTCCGTTTTATTTCTTTACCGTGCAAAAAGAGACGCGTCTGAAGGGACGACGACTCTGATGTGTCCATTAGCTGCGCGGGAACAAAACCAGCCCCTCCATCTGAATATGCACATTAGAGGGAAGAGAAACCCGCCATCGCAAGATTCACTCCTC
Source organism: Scophthalmus maximus (assembly GCF_022379125.1). Lineage (NCBI taxonomy): Eukaryota > Metazoa > Chordata > Actinopteri > Pleuronectiformes > Scophthalmidae > Scophthalmus > Scophthalmus maximus. The sequence continues at coordinate 4,863,311 of NC_061528.1, forward strand.
AACCGCATTTGAATATGCAAATGTTTCCCCGGCACCAAAAACAAAACAAACAAAAAAAAGCCTTGACAAGCTGTTATTACATGATTCCTGTGGGTGCGGAGAGACAACAGTCTGAAAAGATATTAGGGGGGGGGGAGGGGCCCCAGACAGTTGCTGGGGAGAATGTGCGCACGCCGCCTGCATGCATGTGTTCGTTATTCAAAGAGGAAAACACCAGAGCCAGTAGTGTTTCCCCTTTTCTTTTTCTTTTCCTTTTTTTCCCCACTGCTGACAAGGATATGGGTCGTGCAAGGTCGCGGCGGTCTGGGAGGTGGGCCGCTCCACAGAGGACGTCGACGCATTCTGAGGGGACACGTCGGTCGGCCGGGACTCTCAGACGTTGCGCAGCGGTGGCCACGCCATGGTGACGGAGGGAGAAGGAAAAGATATCTGATGATGTAATCAAGGGTGTGTACGTCCCGGGACGTCTGTCCAAACAGGAGCGACTGTGTCCACAGAAGTCCTTGTCAGAGACTCAAACCCCGTCCTAACAAAGAAGTCCAAGTGAAGACGAGAAATACAGCCAATCACTGTGCCGATTGTTAAAAAGTATTCTTAAACAGTCATAACTTTAGGTTTGGCAAAATCCTTTTGTGGGAAACAAAACAGCCTCTGCCGTCGCCAAGATAAAAAACACACATAGGCCACAGGCTTTTTTGAATATTTGAATGAAACACATCGCGCTCCAGCAGCCGACACGCTTGATATTACACCTCGATGGTCCGCGCCATCAGCCGAGCTCTGCGATATTGACGCAGCGTGGTTTTCCCTCTTTCGGGCCAGGATCAAGACACTTCAGGGACGATCTGTTCAGCCCAGAGTTCTTAGTGTCCTGCATGAAGCTATAGTGAGTCAAGTTCAAAGTCGTGTAAAGCGTCTGACTTCTGTGCAAATATAAGCTTCATGGAGTGTTGGCAAATTGGTGCAAACGGCGTAAATATGTGATTTGATTTCAATTTTGAAACGGATGTAATCCGATATGTGCATTGACAACCGTCCAGTCTGTGTGTTGTCACCGGGATGTAAGTAGCCGCCTTCCGCACACAGGTCCTGACACCGTCATGCAGTTCCAGTTTCTCCACTGGGCCTTTGTCACTCTGTGTTTGTTTTGCATATATAAAGAGAAAACCACACCCAGACGGGTAAATCCAACAGGCCGCGCCTGAACACACCCGACACACCCAACACTGGACAGTTCCTCTTAGGACAAAGATCATTTCATTGCTCCTGTGAAATGATTCATAGAGATAAAGTCTAGCCCAACAAATACGATCAGAAATTTGAGCCTGCACAATTACGAGCAGTTGAACGGAGGAATATTTCCCTGTTATAGTAAAACGTCTGCAATAAAGCAAACTAAAGTAATGACTTGAAAAGGGCTAAATCATTTTTTGTATATGATGAAATCATAAATCTGCGTTAACAATGAAAATTGGATATTCATTCTTAAATTCTGTATTGATATAATATATCAACTTTATTGTTTATTTTTTAAATCACACCCATGCTATTTTGTTGTCCATACGTATGTGGTAAATACCTAGAGTCCACGCTTTCACCTTTCCGTGTGCGGCCTGCGTCCTCCAGCCGGGGCGAGGGAGTCGGACAGCGGTGAAGGTCAGATGATAATTTGGAGGAAGAAGCAACAATGAGGGAAGGGAAATGACTGCACCGCCCATTCGCTGGTCATTCTGTAAAGGTCAGCGGGAAAATGTTCAAAATCTAAAGGGAATAAGAAGCTGGCACTGAATGTGGAAACGGGTTTTCTACGCTAAAGCTCTGGCTTCTGTTTAACCGCGGGCCCTTGGGTTTTGTGGCATTTTTTAAAACTATTATCCAAGGTCGGGTTACTTCAACACCATCAGCATGATCGGCACGGAAAAAGAACAAGCTGATGTTTACTGAGATCCACACTTTTCAAAAGGTTTCTGTCCTTGAGTTTAGAGTCCGCGCGGTTTTCTGAAGTCGCAAAATGTTGCGGGAGATTGCATCTCGGGGTGGTGTCATGAATGTGTCCATGTGCATGTACCGGAGCCGGTGGAATTCCAAAATGCACGTTCTATTACAACTCACACATCACTCAGCGTGTTTTCGAGGATTTTTGTTTCCCTTCTTCCCCCTTGGCTGTCAAGGGCCCATTATCATCCCTACAGGGATCCCTCTACAGCACGAAGCAACAGCAGGTAGAACCCCGAATGTGTGCGTGCCCCCTGGAATAAGCGACCGGGGAGATCATCCTCCAGATCGCGGGCAAAAGCGCTGCGAGGCGTGAAGATGCTCTGGTGCTGTGCCAGCTGCCAGGGTGCCCCCGCCCGCCCGTTTGACAGCACCGCCTCTGGCTGTCGCAAGAGCCGGTGGGAAAAAAAAAAAAGAGTGAATACCAATTTCCTTTCATCTGCATTCCACCCCACGTTTGAAAACTGGGAAAGCTTTGGAATTTCGGACGAGGCTGCAAAGCGGGTCGTCGGACCGAGTTCAGATCGAGCACAGGACACGCGGGCTCTGGCTCCTACGACAAGATCAGTGTCTGCAAGACTGGTGTTGCATTCAGTGATCCAAAGTTAAACATTTCCAAGTTAATCATCAAGAACTCTTTCTCAAAAAGGAGAGAACATGTACAGTAATGTATCAGGTGGCCAGGCCATGTAACTCTTCTAAAAAGGAATAAAGGAGCCGTGTTACCGCTTCCTTCTGTCACCTGACCGGGAGCCAGGTAGAGTACAGGTGAGGCGCTGTCTATTTGGTTGTATTTTTGGCAAAGACACGACTCGAAAAAAGAAAGGTGAAGAACAAGAATAGAAATCTTGGTGGTGGCTCAGACGTTCGCGGCGGAGCAGAGAGGCCACTCGTGACCTGACCCCTGAAGAGTGATTCAGCCAAATGTCAGGACACAATAAAAGGAGAAAGACACAATGCGACGCGCACAATAAAAGTGGACACGAATAGGCCCGCCGCTTTCTTTTCCTACCGGCTTGAAAGGTCAAGAGGCATTTAATGCATGTTCCGAGATGTCACAATAACTCACGTGTAATAAAAATATCTGAAAATGCGGCGAACTGTATGCGCGAAACCGGTGCGACACACACACACACACACACACACACACACACACACACACACACCTGCGGTCGCACACTGCTCCATTTCAGCTGGATGGCTTGATGTCATTACGGCTGACAGTGTGAGTGGCAGGCTCATTTGCTGAAGGGTGCTCACACTGAAGTGGGTGACGGCTGTAAACTGACGTCCTTTCACCGTCGGTCCAGCTCCTCACACACATGTACTGTACTGTAGAATCACATGCTGTTAGATAAGAGGGAAGAGGGTTGCTTTGGATTGAAGATTGTGAAAAGTGACGTTTCTACTCAGACGGACAATGGTCTTACAGGATGAGCTTGGGGGTTCATGGGGGGTCCAAAGGACGCGGGGCTCAAGGTTGTGGGTGGACGAGCTATCGGTCAGGCTCCTCCCCCGCTCGTCCAAATATGGTCACTGTTGGTTCCGAAAATGGCGCTGGCTTAAATGCCTAACGCGAGGCCTTTTGAAAACGGCGGCCGGCGTCACGCTGGGCCGCCTGTGGGTTTGCAGACACCGCGTCGCCACCGACGGAGACGCTTTCGTTGTCAGCACCAGAAAAACAGAGCTTTACAGAAAGCTAATATTTGACTGTCCTCCCCCGCAGACATGGTTAGATACAGTTTAACATCAAACAAAGCATCTGGGTGATTTCATTCCGTGCGTCAATTGGCAGGAGTTAAGGAACAGACCCAAATCCAGAGGCACAGTGGTGGGACGAAAGGGTCTTTAATGCAATGTTGGTATAAAAAAACAAACAACAGAAAAGCATGATAAAGCAGCTCGAGCAAACTCTACAGGGAGGTTTTACTACGACAGAGATAGAGATTAGAGGATGAATCTAAAATCATATTAAAGTTGGTAAGGAGCATAAAACTGTCCCATTACTCAACAATCTTTTTCAAGGAAATCTGTATTGAACTTTATGAGTAATCCTGCTAAAAACCAAAGGGACAAACGAAGACACAAACCGTCAGACAAACCGAACCAAACACACGACCTCCTTGGTGGATGTATTGTGCAATATCAATCCATCTCAAAACTCCCAAAGTAATGGGTTTGAAAATTAAAATCTA
>NC_061528.1:4875000-4927500 GCF_022379125.1 Scophthalmus maximus
ACACACACACACGGACAGACCGACCTGCTGTCTCCCACTGAGAGGTGGAACTGGATGACAGTGACAGGAGGACGGACAAGCTGAGGAAGTTAGTGCACATGCTGGATTTTCCTCATAATGACGACAGCATCTGTCAATCAATCAATCATAATAACTTTATTTTTATAGCACCTTTCGTAAAAGTTAGCGCAGTTCAAAGTGCTTGAAATTGGGGGAAACGGATAAAAATGCTGACGATGAAAAACTGTAAAACAGATTTTAAAAAGACATTTAAAAAAAACAATAACAAAAAATTGTAAAACATAAAAAAAAGAATAAAAACTCAATAAGAGGAACTAAAAATATATCCTACACTATATTACATAATATATACAACATTGCTTGGAAAAACTGACCAAATTGAGTCATTTGCTTTAGGATACATGTTAAGAAAAAAAACATGGAAAAATGTTTTCAAAATTGAAAAAAAAAAAAAAAAATTAATTAAAATTTTGTTATCTCAAGGAAATTGACAATTTTACAGTTCTCCAAAAACATGCCATGAAATATGGAAAAAAGTGGTAACATGACACTAATAACAGAAGTAACTAAAAGTAATTGTAGTATATCAAAAAATGTCATAAAATAAAACAAACAAACTCATTGAATAATAGTTAAGAGTTTATAATAGTACCATACATGACCAAATCAGAAACTCGAAGTAAGTCACAACATGCTTATGAACATGTTTCACATAAATATCACAGCACACATACCTCAGATCATTACATTCTACCTCTATCTCTCTATTACATTATTCTGTATTATAGTATTTCATATTCATACGTGTTCGTACATGCATATGTGCACATACATTTACAGGAGTGTACATCTGTATATGAAATACATGCACACAGAAAGGCCTAAGGCACCTGCGCCGGACGTTATTACCCCATTACGTGGCCGTTGTCAGTTTCATCACCGTAATTGAGCTCCAGAAGAGGGAAACTGCGGCCGTGGGTCGGTCACGATGTCCGCGCCATCGACACTGTCCTCCCCCTGAATAACACCTCTATAGGTCACCGACCCGAGCAGCTTATTATGACCCATAAGTACATTTCATAATTAGGCGACCTCTAGCAGCCGTATAAATAATAAAAAAGATTAAAAGTCAGGTGACGCTGGTCGTGTCATACAAAGAGTGACAGCGTCTGCATACAGAGGCAGATCGGAGGGGGACGGGTGGGACGGGCGGGACGGGGAAGCTATTCTTGTTTCGACCATGGTTCCTCCCTCCCGCTCTGCAGCAGAATTGTTTTTCCCAGTTTCAGTTTTCCCACAAAGGGCGGGATTCAATCCAGACGCTGCTTCACCGGCGTCTTACTTATGGTGTTTTGAGTCCTTGATTTCAAGCCCACTGGTTTGACCGAATAGCTCATGGCGTCAGCGGAGCCCTCGAGTGGTTTGAGGTTGTGAGAAGGATTTCAGTTCATTTGCAAACATAAAGGGCCAGTGCGACATGTTTGATGGTACAGCTGGAGCACCAAAACCAGTCAGTGTTGAGCTGCTCTCAGACATGCACCGAGGTGCAGTTCTCCAGAGGAGTTGTGTGTGGGAACGCAAACGTCCGCATACTTTCCGGTGCTTTTCCCGCCAGGCCCCCAAGAAAATGTCCGAGTCCGCCCATGTATGAGTTTGCGTGTTGATGACTGTTAAAACAAAAACGCAGCTTTCCGAAGCGGAAATAAAAAAAAATCATCATGTCCTGCCCCAGAACTTCCCGGAAACTCTCCCGCTGGCGTCAAAGCAACTGACTCGGACAATCTCCCGCAAACGCCTCAATATGTTCATGCATAAAAAAACAACAGCTTTACAGCTTCCCCACGCAAAGTGAAACTTCCTGCAGTTTGGATTCCCTGCAGAACTATTGTGCACGACTGCATTGGCCTTAGACTTTTGCCCACACGACTAGAGAACACCACGGCAACACACTTGTCAAAAAGCAAAATGTGTAAATGTTGAACACTATATATTGTTAAAGGACATCAAGAAACCTCTCTGTATGAATCCATGTGTCACAACACGGCGCCACGCTGATTATTACCAATGAAAGAAAATGACAAAGGCAGCTTTTCAGTCACTTCATTTTCAAAACGACAAAAAATAATAGAGGACCGCATTAGTGTGTGTGTGTGTGTGTGTGTGTGTGTGTGTGTGTGTTGTTGTTGTTGTTGCTTTACCATATAGCTTATCTTCACACACACCCCCCCACTGGGAGTTGCTTCAAAGCGTGGCTTTGCTGTTGGCTGAATAGCTTTGTGTTTCATGTGTCCTCCGTTTTTCCACCTAGTGCCCCCCCCCCCCCCCCCCCCCCCCCCCCCCCTTTTACCCCTCGTTCCCCCATTGTTTATTAATGGCCCAGATGTGGCGATGGCACACGGGGAGCTCATTACACAGAAGACAACACGGAGCGGTTGTTTCCATATTCAAACATTTTGGGAGGAGGTGCTTTGATGTAACATGTAACCGAGCCAGTGTACGGCGTCTAGAACTAACAATGTCGCTTGTTCGACAGTTTCCACTCCGTGTTTGATTAGGTGGGGAGAGGAGGAGGAGGAGGAGGAGGAGGAGGAGGAAGAAGATGAGGAGGAGGTAAGTTCATGCATTATGTAAGGTTCATGTGGCTTGTGCAGGTGTTTCAGACTACAGGAAGGGGAAACGGGAGGAAGAGGACGGAGGGGAGAGGAGGAGAGAAGGTCCAGTGAAGGGGGAGGAGTTGAGACGGAGGAGATTAAAGTTAGGAGATGCAGAAGGAAAAGGGGCAAGTGGAGATTACGTTTTGAGGCAGAGCGCCCGAGAAAAAGAAAGGGGTGAGATCAAGTTGAGGGAGGAGAAAGCTAAAGGGTGAGGAGGGGGAAGAGGTGAGGATGATGAAGTGATGAGAAACAAGGGGGGGGGAGGAGAAGACCTGCCGGAGTGACGATCGAGAGGAGAGAGGGCAGTGGATGAGGGGAGGAGAGAAAAGAAGGAGAAGGGCGTCGGCAAGAGAGATGAGGAACAGGAAGAAGAGGAACTTGGCGGTGGTGGAGAGGAGGAGGAGGAAGAGGAAGAGGAAGAAGAGGAACTTGGCAGTGGAGGAGAGGAGGAGGAAGAGGAAGAGGAAGAGGAAGAGGAAGAGGAAGATGAAGAGGAAGAGGAAGAAGAGGAACTTGGCAGTGGAGGAGAGGAGGAGGAAGAGGAAGAGGAAGAGGAAGAGGAAGATGAAGAGGAAGAGGCAGAGGAAGAGGAAGAGGTAAGGCAGGGCGACATGGAAGAGGGGGAGCAGATGGGGGAGAAATTGGGAGAAAGGATGGAGGCCGGAGGGGACAGAGTGTGTAGGGTGTGATGTGAGGAAGGGAAGGAGGAGGAAGGGAAGAACAAGAGGAATAGGGAAGGAGACGAGGAGGAAGAGGCGGTGCAGGTTGTGGAGGAGGAGGAGGAGGAGGAAGACATGAAGGATTAGAGGAAAGAGGAGTTGGAAAGTGAGGAAAAGAACGACAGATATAAAACAAGGTGGGAAAGATGGGGAGGTGTGGAGGAAGACAAGGTGAGAGGGGGGATGCTCAAGGAGGAGGTGACGAGGAGACACGATGGTGAAGAGGAGGAGAGAGGAGTTAGAGTGGAATAAAAGAGGTGAGGAAGAGGAACTAACAGCCGCAGCACTAAAAAAAGACGAGACTGACCGGGGAGGAGGAAGAGTTGAAGGGTTAGTTGGAGAAGGATGGTGAAAATGAAGAAGGACAAACGAGTGGAACTTTTTGATCCGCGCCTCTGAGGCACGCACTTCGAGTCTTCCCGGTTCACAGAGACACGACGAAGGGGAGAGGGAGGAAGTGAGGAGGAGGAGGTGAGGAAGAGGAGGAGGAGGAGGAGGAGGGCGTCAGGAGTCAGAGTCGCTTTTGTCACCGAAAATTTGTCGTGTTGATTGGATGTGTGAACTCTGCACAACTGTGTGTGTGTGTGTGTGTGTGTGTGTGTGTGTGCGTGTGCGTGTGTGTGTGCGTGCGTGCGTGCGTGCGTGCGTGTGTGTGTGTGTGTGTGTGTGTGACACCCAAGGGGACAGTGAACCTTTTTCAGTGTTTTGGTTTCTATCTCCACCACATGATCCACCAACCAGAAGCCACGAAACATGTCCTGATCCACATTCAGCCAGTTGCCAGTTTATTACTTACATTAATCAAATGATCTAAGATGAATTAATGTCTGAAAAAAAGCTCGAGGAGACCTTCCCTGGCCTTATGATGCCCAAAAGAATTCCAGAGACACTGCCATCACTCATCTTGAGGTGAACATGTTTCTCATCTTAGGGCCCTGAACCCTCCTGTATTCAACAGTGTGAGATGTCGCCGTGTTAAAGTCCCGTCGTGTCACGCTGCCTCATCGCATCCTGCCGTTTCCTATTTCCTCCCGCAAACTTCCATCGGTGTTGTCTTGTTTAGGTGTTTTCACATGTGTGAGAGTGTGTGTGGGTGTCTGTCTTTGTGTGTGTGAGAGTGTGTGTGTGTGTGTACGTGTGTGTGTCTGTCTCTGTGTGTGTGTGTGTGTGTGAGTGTCTGTCTCTGTGTGTATGTGTGTGTGTGTGTGTGAGAGAGTGTGTGTGTGTGTGTGTGTTTGTGTGTGTGTGAGAGTAGGTGTGTGTGTGTGTGAGAGAGTGTGTGAGTGTCTGTCTCTGTGTGTGTGTGTGTGTGTGTGTGTGTGTGTGTGTGTGTATGTGTGAGTGTCTGTCTCTGTGTGTGTGTGTGTGTGTGTGTGTCTCTGTGTGTGTCTGTCTCTGTGTGTGTGTGTGTGTGTGTGTGTGTGTGTATGTGTCTGTGTGTGTGTGTGTGTGTGTGTGTGTGTGAGTGTCTGTCTCTGTGTGTGTGTGTGTGTCTCTGTGTGTGTCTGTCTCTGTGTGTGTGTGTGTGTGTGTGTGTGTGTGATCAGGATTAACCATATTAACTCGGTGCTCCTCTTCCCAACTGATAAAACCACAAACCGATTTCCACCAGGATCCGGCCCCGGCCCCCCGAGTGTTGGTCCAGATTGGGATTAAGGGACATAACTTACGATTTATTGCTACTATAAGAACAGAAGACAATCATGTGTTGGATTGTTCGGCCCTGGCGGAGGTATTCGCTCTGGTTGAGGGAACGGGCTCTGATCCCCCTGTTGTTTTTCCGGGATCCCTCGTGTTCTACGGTGATCAAACCGCGTTGACAAGAAAAGCCTTGGAGTGAAACCGCAACCTCTCACCGCTCGTCGCCGCAGCTTTTCCTGTTCAACCGCGGCCCCGTCGAGTGTCGGTCGGCCACGAAGCTGCCGCGAGGAACCGGAGCGCGGTGGAGCTGCCATCGCTGGAAACCGACTCACTTCCTTCGCTGTCTACGTCCCAAGAGATTCAGATTAGAGCGTTGTTATTCCGCTTCTGCCCTCCTTTGTCTCTTTTTCTCTCTCCCTGCCTTTGTTTTTCTCTCCGTCTTCCATCCGCCACCTCTGCACTCGCTCGGCCCTCGATATCAAATAAAGATGAGGGTGTCGCTCTAATCGACGTTGTAGCCAATGAATCATTTAACAGCGCTAGTCTGACATCCCCCCGATTCCAGGTCAATGCGTCCCGCTGCACATCCCCGCTGCCAGCAGGGTTTGGCCCGGCGCGTCCCGCCCGCTGCAGACTGGCAGCGCCGCGTCTCTGCTGTTGCCAACCAGTAAACGCTGAATGCTTCTTTTTTTTTGCTTCTGCCCCGGTCAGGTCATCCCCGGGGCACCGGGCCCTGATGTGTGTTGGCATCTCCCCGCTGGAGGAGAACAGTGCTGAGGGAGCGGAATATTTGAAGAGAGAAGCATCCACGCCGCTCAGCTTGCTGTGGGTCAGGAGGAAATTTGATCTCAAAATGAATCTGGTCCCACACACACACACAATTAGAATATGTTTCTGTAATTGCTGTTATAATACGCTGTGCTCATCGTCTGTCCTTCTTTTTTTGTTTGTCCTCATCTTTCATTCCTAGGGGATCTAGGTGTTATATTTACTTTTTTGTTGGATTGTTAAAAGGCGATGTAAAGATGTTCTTGAAAATAAATATTTTTCGAGATTTTCCAGTAATTTAATTGAGTATTTAAAAGAAACCAAACAGTTTCATGGATTGACGTGCAGGGTGCACATTCATCGCTGCAAGTTTGAATCAAAATATGCAACAAGATCATAAAGTAATGTTTTCATCAGGGCTCCACATTGTGGGTGTGAAAGTGTCTCTGTAAAGATAAATATACAAGTGTCGTCGTGTTTGGACTTTTAAGGATACAACTTTTTTGGCTATTTGAGTGTGTACGATTTTGTGTGAGTGTGTGTGTGTGTGTGTGTGTGAGCGTGTGTGTGTGTGTGTGTGTGTGTGTGTGTGTGTGTGTGTGTAGAGTCTAGGTTGTGGGGACCTACGTATGTTTACACAGTCACATCATGGGGACAAAAGCAAGTCCCCATAATGTGATACAATTATTTGTGGGATCAATAACATGTTATAAGGTTAGGCTAACGTCGGGTCTTGGTTGAGGTCAGGCTGTGGGTCAGGGTTGGTGGTTATGGTAAAGGTTGAAAAAATAAGTCTACAGGAAATGAATGTGAGTCAAAGTAATGTCCTCTGAAGACGTGGCGACACGACTGTGTGTGTGTGTGTGTGTGTGTGTGTGTGTGTGTGTGTGCGCTGCAGTGTGGCAGCCAGTAAAAGTAGGTCAGGAGAGAAGGGCTCCGCGAGAAGACGATGTGAACTTGTCACCTTGGATCGCGTTGGAGGCTGCTGAGGGAACAGCGAGGGAGAGACAGATGTGAGAAAGAGGACGAGGAGGGGGAGGAGGAGGAGAGGGGAGGTCCACGAAGGAGAAGAAGAGAGAGAGAGAGAGAGAGAGAGAGAGAGAGAGAGAGAGAGGGAGAGAGGAAGGAGTGAAGCGGACAAAAATGGAGGAAGAATGAATGGGAGGTGAAATAGATGTAAAAGTGAGTCCTCCTTACTGTCACGTGTGTGTGACCTCAATGACTTCATTTCATCTGGACATGTCATTGTATCTAATATAAGAACAGTATATGGAATACTTTTACTGGAAAAGAAACATTGACAACAACATCAACGTATTGAAAATGTTTTCATTGAAGCAAACAAAAACCCCAAAACTCCCTGAGGTCTAAACAAATGTGTTTGACACATTTCAATCCTCGGGAAATATTTGCAAACCAGATATTTGTTTGTTGTAAAATCTTGCGATTTTATTTATTTGACATCTATGCACTTTCTTCTCCCACATGTTTTGCTGGTTTGTAGTGCTACGGGGTTTTTTTGGTGCATGGCGGCCACCGACTGTCAATAAGTGGCATTTGCATGAAATCAATGTGCACAAAATAAAGAATGACTGTTCGGGTTCGGGCAGGTTGCGTCACTACATCGCGCCATTAGTGACGCCTGCGGCGGCAATACAGTCAAATGACCAAACCCACTGAATCTAGAGAGCAGATGCAGAATGGACGACACCCAACCGCCCCAGTGCACCCAGAGATGCACCAAGATTCACTCCTTTTATTCCCCCATTGGAAAAGAAGCGATAAAGAAATCATCCAATCTGGTTTCATTGCTCCTCATCCTAACGAGTCGTTGACCGCACCTCGGTCAACGCACAACGAATGCGGCCAATGGGTAAAATATAATCTCAGAAAAAGTAACATTTGAGGGCATCGTTGACATCCGTAGGACCCTTGATAGGCCGCGAGGAGAGCAGTGCTGCGCGAGGAGAAAGGGGCTGCAGACGAGGGACCGACAGACGTCTGTGTTCAGACTTTTCACTGAGGGAATGTGTCACGTACAATATCATGTCAAAGGAGTCACTTAGTCCTTGTGCGCAGCTAACTAGTTTTTTTTGGGGCGTTTTTTTTCTTCTTCATTTGGCTGCGAACATGGTAAATCCATTAACACGAAGGTCACTGGGTAACGGGCGGACAGGAGAGCTCGAACACTGCAGCCGTCCTTGGTGGAGAGATTTTTTGGGGGGGGGGGGGGGGCCCTCCATTAAAGATCTTGGTGTTTTTCATCTGGTGAGCGGCAGAGGAATGACCTCATGTAGACGACAACAGTGCTTGTCTCCAATTGAGGTTTTCGCTGGAAGAAATTGCAAAAAAAAAAATCGCCACAAATTCAATGAGTTATTACAAATCAGGGGAAAAAATGAGATACTATGAAATGAGTGATAGAAACGAATTAGTGAAGAAACATGAAATGTCGGATTATTTACATTCTAAACCCATATGACACATGGAATTCTGGATTATGATTTCCTGGGAGGTGTGAAGTCACTTTTAGTAACAGAATGGTATAAATTGATCCCTGTTGTTTGTGTGGCGAGACAGTTTTAATAATATCATGGGGGAAGAATGACGCCGGAATTCTCTGCTCTTATAGGCCGAGTATGTTCAGAGCTTCACATCAACCGGAAACGAATTCATTTACTTTCCGTTTTACAAAACCTCTCTGAATTTCAAATCTTCTGGCCGCTCCTGAGGCCAGGGCCAGTCTTGCATGGAGGCAATATCCACTACAGATGAGGTCAATGTACAGCTCCCACAAACAACGAGTGCATCAAAGAAATCCATCACCGGATTCTCCTGCAGTCGAGTTATTGATCGAAACCCATCATCAAAAGGAATAGAAGAGAAAAAAACCTTCCATTCCCATCCTCCCCCATTGTTTCCTTCCTAAGTCTAATCAGAGGAGAACAGATGCAGCGGGACAGGACATGGCCACTGTCGACGCTCACCGCCGTGATTAGTTACATTTGGGCCGCGCTGCTTCGATTCACTTGTGAAGTTGTCAGGGTCGTGAGTCGTCACTGAATGAAGCCGACTCTGCGCGGGGAGTCGGAGGAAGAGGAGCCTCGGCCGCGGCTTTGGACTAAATCCGGGGATTGGCGAGGCCAATGAGGGAACGGCCAAAACCCGTTCAACCTGCTCAGCCGCGACTCTGGTGAAGTTGGAGGAAAAGAGAAGGACACGGCGGAGAAGGAGGGATGACGGACGATGGAAGAAAGGCGAGAACAGTAAAGTCTTCCTAAGTTGGGAGGAAGGTTGAGTCGCTGTTCGGCTCGGCCCTCCTGCCCCCGCCACTGCACATCACATTTCAAAACCCGTGGGAGGTTCGAACCCGTCCTCGTGTCTTTGGATGGTGTGAAATATTATCGGGCGTCAGGGTCGAAAATGAAGGAGTTGTTTAGTGGCACGAGTGTGTGATTATGTTTTTATGAAATCAATATTCTGAATAGACAATCCTCTCCTTCCCATTATGGACAATTCATTTCCATCTAAATATCACGAGACATGAAGTAACGACGTAAAGCCAACGTTTTGCCTCCATTACATAATTTTTTTTGGGAAATTTAGATAAAATTGTCACATTTGAATCAACTGTACTAATTGAAATGAAGTTATTTGATAAGTTGAATATAAATGTGTCTGTCTTAGAAAAACCTGGGCCCAAAAGATAAAATCCATCCAATCTCCACCATTGAAATAGAATAAAATGAAATAAAATAAATTGAAAAATAGAATAAAACGGACTCACCATGTGCCGTATTGGTTACATTTAAAGTAAAGGTCATTTCAGGCAAGAGCTGCCACCACTCATTGATCCACGGTTCGGAGCCGTGATGACATCTTGTGAGGAAACTGTCGGATCCTTGTTTTCCCTTCAGGATCATATTTTTCACTTCAGTGATTAATGTACACAATAAGGCCGTACAGCATGTTCTTGGGGCGAATGTCAAATCAAAGGTATAAACGTGGGTACGTAAAGAATGTATGAAGTCGAGGATTATGTAATCTGTTAAGCAACCAGATATAGCAAAGAAGATAGAGCTTGAATGTTTCCTCCTCCTGCTGCTTTGTCTCTCAGACTGTTGTGGCAAGCTGGAAAAGAAAATTACAGTAATTCAGGTAATGACCACGGAATAGCTGGATGGGAGACAAAGGCTGAGCTGTTCCTAAAAACCAAAAAGGAACGAAAGATGGAGGGAACACAGAGAGGAAAGAAGACAGAAATGGGCAAGAAAAGAAATGTGTCCGAAGTTGTCCAACGAGACCTGAAATGATTTGTGTTTTCCTGAGCAGGTCGTGTCAGGTCCGGCTGCTCTGCAAGACGAGGAAACTGCTGTCTGGACACTTTCTTTTTTTTTTTTATCAAATCACATGACAAGACCTTCTCTCTCAAAGACACGCGAGAAAACGGATGAAGGCTGGACGCAAATTCCTGCCGTGACTCAATTTGAGCGTGAACGCATGATCTGATCAGCCCGTGCTCGTGCAGTGATGTCACGGCCGGAGAGTAAAGGCCGACTCGCCGCATGTTAAAGGGATAGTTCAGAGATTTGGAAGTGGGGCTGCATGAGTTACTTATGCATAGCAGAGCTTCTTCCGCTTCTCCTCCAAACCCCGTTAAATGACACCGCTGACCACCATCTCCGCGAGGTAACATACGTACTATGCATAAGGAACTCATACGGCCCCGCTTCAAAATCACTGAACTGTCCCTTTAAGTCCAACACCAGGGCGATGTCAGCGGCCTTGACCCCACAACGGTCACCCTGGAAATCGGACCCTGAGGCGGACGAGGTGAGTGGCGGGAGACGTGGGGTTCTCCTGTCAACCAACAGAGGGAACCTGAGGGGAAAGAGGCTCATCCAAGACTGGACGGACGGGAACATTGGAAAAAAAATACTGCTGCCCGGTCCGATGAACCTGATGATGGTGGGGTCCGAATTTTGGACATCAACAGCATGAAGCCATGAACCCAACCTGCCTTGTGTCAAACAGTCCAGGCTGGTGGTTGAAGAATGTTTTCTTGGCAAACTCAATACCTCCTAAATACCAATCAATCATTTTTGCACGCCACATCCATGCGCGGCCCTTGGTGGCCGCAGTTTACCATCTTCTAATGGTTCCTTTCAGCGTGATAATGCTCCATGTAGCAAAGACAAACTTGTCTCCTACTGGTTTAATGAACATGACAATGAGTTCCATCTACTTCCTTGGCCTCCACAGTCACCTAGGCTCTCATTTCTAACCAATGAATACGCACGTGGCGTACCCAACTGTCCACGCAAAGAAATTGGTATCTGTAAAAAAAACAAACTGAGTGGGGGAATGTGGGCACCTGCACGCAAACTCTGACCCATGCCTACCAACATTTGGGATGGTGAATTGAAGCCGGATCGTAGATCCACGTCATCATGAACATCAAAAACCAGGTTATTTGTGCTTGTGATTGTGAAGCATAACTGGTCCCCAAGCAGTCTTCAGCTGTACAAGTTATGAGCCAATTTACAGCAAATTATGCCCAGAAAACATAAAACAGCCTGAAAAAGTTGCAGAACCGAGGTATTAATATTTTTTTGCGCGCGTGTAAAATGTCTGCGGTGAACCTCGAACGTGTCGTCGGGTGCACACAGATAAATTGTGTCCACCTGTCAAAGTTCCATTTCCAAATGAAATCCCCGGGCGGTGGCGACGGGGTGCGACTGATAATCGCGATCAATTTGGCCAAGGCGCGCAGCAATCAGTCAGATTGCTGTAAACATATAAATACTGCGCTGACACTCGTGTGTAATGCTGCGTGATGGAGGCACCGGCACCGCTGGAGGGCCGCGCGCGAACGGAGGGATGAGGAGCCAACGAGTGTGCAGAGACGACCAAGACTTCCTGGCCCACGATGATGACGACGACGACGACGACGACGACGACGACCTTTGCTCTCAGATCGTACGAGCTGGAACGGGCCCAGCATTTCAAAGACCGACCCGACGGCACCGCTCCAACCCGAGTACAAAAGAAGAAAAGTGATGCTGTGGTCAACAGCAAGCGCATGTTAAAACTGCAATATCTGATATTTTGGCAGAAAACAAATACTCGTCCGTGCATAAAGTATCCTACTTACTCCGTATGTTCTGTGAAAACGTATTTGCGTCGCGCTAAATGCATAAATAAAACGATGACAATGTCGCATTCAGTTGCAATCCTTGCGTCGCATTAAAACAACAAAAGCAAGTGTCGTCCATTGGTTCTATCTCCTCCCTCATCAACAAAGTGAGATGCAAACCTCTATTTGATCATGAACAACTTTGACCGATCCACAAAGAACCCCGTGATGTCAATGCTGGCCACGGCAATTTGATCAAAGTGGAAGTGGACGGCGGAAGAGAGGCCTCGAGGGAGCGTCTCCGCCTGCTGCGAAACGTCCCCGGTGGACAGAGTTCAGGCATTCGGCACACGTCTTTCCTTTTCTCTTTCCCCCGGTCCAGGAAGCACTGAGAGTCGCCCCGAATCAATAGGAGGGAACCTGTTACTCCCCATTAATGATGCTGTGTATGTGTGAGCACTAATTAGCCTCCATTAGCTCGGACAAGAGCTGCAGAGGGAGGAGAGCATCAAAATTTAATGAGCCTCCCGAAGCCGCTCTGAATATTTGCCGTGGCTTTAAGTGCTGCATCTAACTCTCTCTCACACACACACACACACACACACACACACACCGCTGTCGCATTCAAACAAATGAGTAGGGTTAGTCAATACGAGTGATATTAGGTCCGGGGAAACCATCATGTCCACTTAAAGAGGGACGCTTGTTTTCTGGCTGTGAGCCACTGGTGAGACACATCTACTTACAGGACGACCGTACATGTTCTGCTGCGTGAACGCGGACCTATGGATGAGCGTCGCCCAAGAAGAACGGTGCCACATCTTCCTTGAGCCAAACCAAGCGGGCACATGTTACCCCCTTTTTTAAAAAAATGATTATCCAGGTTTCTCTCTGGTTAACTTCTTCTTTCTGCTCCAGGTGTAGAAATCTTGAAAAGCGCAATGTGAAGCTGTTTGCGTTAGTGAGTCCACACTCCAGACCATAAAAAGTACATGTATGTATGGTAATGCAGGATCTTTTGTCTACAGGAGTGACTGGTTCCACTGCGTGTGTCGTCATTATGACTCACACTTGTTCCTCTTTTCTTTTTCCTCTTAAGAGAAATGGATGACTAAAAGCATCAATCCAATTTAGTGCCACTTATGAAATGTCATGCTCATGCATCATCCACACGTATCAATATCACGCTCATTTCCATTCACACATGTATAATGTTCATGGAGTGGTTGTTTACACGCACACGCACGCACACACACACGTACGCACACACACGTACGCACACACACACTCACACGTGTGGTTAATGGAAAGGTTACAGGAAGGAAATGCAGTTATTTAGTTTCCTGTCGCGAGGTGGACGAGAGGATGAGATATGTGGTTAAATTAATGAGCTAGTTGCTCGTATGTGGATTTTTTTTTTTTTAACCTTTGGACGGAGCCAGGCGAGCCGTTTCCCTGTTTCCAGTCCACTCAAATATTATATATATATATATCAAACTTGCAATGATATATAACAGAGAGAAGCAGCACATTTTAGAATCTGGGACCTTTCTTTGTCTGATAATAGATCATGAAAATGGATGTTTCTTTTTCTGCTGTTTGAGAGTTTGATTACAGTAATTGGATTTCAGTGCAAGAATATTAATTGAAATTAATGTTTACCTCAACTTTAAACCTTGTATCCAAAGAAAGAATACGCCTTCGTTTATTTTATCATTTGACGTGGAAACATATACACATTTTTGGCTTAAACTGGTCATTATGATGTGAAAAAAAATCACTGCGCGGTGTAATGGCGTGTAAAGCCGTCAGCACTTACATTGGTCTCGGCCACCGGGACGCAGCTTTCGCAGCAATCACAGCATCTTAACCAGTTTTGGGACATTTATTTCCATCGTCCCAAAAAACTCAGGGTCGCTTTAAATCGCCTCTCGGAACACCCGGCCCCGTCACAATGGCCACGTGTGTGGGGGTTTTTTTGGTTGTTTTTTTTTTCCATACGAGGCCTCCGCTGTGGGGGATTGTGCAGTGTTTGATGAGCATCTGATAAACCTTCATACAGACCCACACACACTTCAGACAGACAGAGAGTCTGCCTCCTGGGCCACTAATGGACACAGACTGCAGCAGAGATCAATACAGGCAGACACACAGCTGCCTGACGGAGGGATGGAGGGAGGGATGGAGGGAGGGAGGGAGGGAGGGAGGGATGGAGGGAGAGGAAGTGGTCCAACAGGAACACATTAATGGAGCTTGGTGGTGGCTCTAGTTTAAGTTTGAAAGGGCTATTAGACACGTGTATATGTGTGTGTGTGTGTGTGTGTGTGTGTGTGTGTGTGCCTGTGCATGAACATTAACTCGAATACATTAGAACAATCTACATATTTCCTGTCAGCAGTGTGTGGCTTTGTAATGTGCTTCTTGTTTTTTTTTCTTGCTTTAACAGCAGCTGCATGTATGTGTGTGTGTGTGTGTGTGTGTGTGTGTGTGTGTGTGTGTAAAAATGAATAGAGAAGCGCATTTCAAATAAGAGCACTCCGAGAGGTCTTCGCTGAGATCCTGGATCCGGATCCGGATCCGGATCTGGATCTGGATTCCTCCCCACATCTAATCACCTGTTACCATGACATATCTATGATTCTTTTTTCTTTTTTTTTTTAAATTTGTCACGCTAAACCGTCCATATATTGCTTTTGGAGTGATCCTGCGAACAAACCGAACCAATCACGTAACCCCCTCGGCGTCAGGAAATAAGTCCCTCCACTGAATGATGCGGTGTAAAAAACCCCACAAAAAACAGCTCATTCCAGGTTGTTTCGGTGGTTTCATCACGAATGTGTTGGAGCCGCGGGAAGAATGGCGATGAGAGAGTGAGTGTTTTTTTCCTTCCCCCGGCTATCACTGCCTCATATTGATATCAAATATTAAAAAAGCGAAAGAGAAAAAATTGCTGATGCACCTCCTGCCTGTTTACACTCGTCCGTCACAGCATGAGAGGATGGAATTCACCCACCGACACCGGACGACATGAGCCGGCGCAGGTTTCTCAGCCAGAGCCATGTGAGAGTCTCTGCAGCCTGGTGCCTGGAAACACGGAGAAGCATCTCCCTCCACCACACATGGAGAAGATCCGACCGTGAATGAAGAGATCTCCGTCTCCCTGCGTTTGGATCTTTTCTCCGGCTCATCGGATGGACTTCAAGACGCGGAGGCCGCGAATGCCGAGGGGCCGGGGGGAAGTGCCGCGCGGACCGCGAAGCCTTTTGGTCAAACATCGCTCGTCGACGCGTTCCTCGACGTGAAGGAACGGACAGATGAACGCCATCAGGGCAGTGCAGCAACAGGACTGTCTGCACACACACACACATGCAGGGGTTTTAAAGAAAAGGCACTTTCTACACCGTCACACACACGCGCGCTTAAAAAAAGAAGGCATTGACATGCTGTGTATTTGTATTTCGTTGATTCATTATTTGGACGTTTTGAATAATAATAATTCGAAAAGTACGCGACCTATGAAAGTCCAGAATAACATTAACAACACATGGAGGCATTGTATCACGACACCAGTTGTGTCCTACAGTCATTCCACATGGTGACATAGTGAATATGACAAGGACCCTTATTCCTTTCAGTGAAACAGTCATGTCGCTCATGTGACACGTTGGTGTGGGGTTTTTTTCTTCGTTTTTTTCGGCTGTCATTTCGGATCTGGCCATCATGTAAACTTTCACCAGAGTTCTCCTGTGATTCGTCTTTACTGCCGTCATCACCACGGCCATCTCATCCACTCTCCCACTGTTCAAATACACTGCACATTATTACGCGCTGCAACTCACGATTATTTTCATTATCGATTAATCTGCAGATTATTTTCTCGATAAATCGACTCGTTTCCCCCCAAACCCCCGACATGATGTTTTGTTTTGTCCACAACGCCGAAGATATTTGGGTTTTAATGTCACGGAGGAGCGAAGAAACCAGAAGATATTCACATTGACGAAGCTGAAATCGGAGAATGAATGAATTAACCCGATTAATTGATTATGAAAATAGTTGACGATTAATTCACTTGTCGATTACTAACCGATTAATCCATTAACTGTTGCCGCTCTACACATAAATCGCTAATCGCACCGCACAAACCACAGGTGAATATGCATGACGAAACGTGACTCATGTAAATAAACATACCTCAGCGGCTGCACACGACCAAAAGAAGACGTGCATAGTGTTCACACAAGACAATATATGGAGCGGGAACATACCATGTCAAACGAGGACATGAATGCGTCGCACTTAAATTGACACCACTGCTGAACTTTTGGAGACCTGAAACTTGTTTTGGACGTGTGATCCATCAGCAGAGGAAAAAAAGAAAAGCGAAACTCCTAGATTACCTTTTTAATAGCTTGCTAGCGCGCTGATTTAATTTGCTGCGAGACAGAAGCGCGTCGGGGGACGGAGGCTTCTGAGCGGCGGCGACGCCGGCGGTTCAGCGGGGGCTTTTGACCACTTTGCTGTTTTCCGCGGGAGCATTAATTATCTTCATATGCCAGAGTGTCCCCTCCTGTTTGTCTTATCTATCACCATCAGCGAAATGGATGAAAGTCATTACGCTGAATGATGAGTTTCTGTGTTGCCTGGTTTATTTACACAGGAGTTCAATTACAGCTTATGGATCTACTCGCAGCTAATGTTTTCTGAAGACAAACAAACCCCCGACTTAATGAGTCGCTCGCGAGAACAAATTTGGACTAAATTGAATTAGACCTCGTGCCGATGCTGCCCATGCTGAGCGCTCCGCAGACCGGGTCATTTGTCAGCGCCGTGGAAGTGACGATGTTTACACGACTTTAAAAGAAAAACAAATCTCGCCCGCGTAACGAGCCCGGGACCCGGTTATGAAATGCATGATGTAATTACAAGTCATTTCGAGTCTCACAGCAATTACTGTTCGCCATTATCAGCCACACAAAGCAGCAGCCACTTCGGTGACGGACTGGAGACCGCTTCAATTTGTCACTGTCACACACTCGCACAAAGGAAAAATACATGCACACAAAAACACACACAACTACACAAACGTACACGGGTCCACGCACAAACACACGCGACCTCATTTACGGTTAGTTGAGCGCTTCTCGTGATGAGTCCGGCGACAAAGAGCGAGTCTTAGTTTTGACGATGGGAACCGTTGGGTTGAAACCTTGGTGACGTTTTGTTGAAACCTGTTCGTTCCGTCTCCTCTTGTTCTGTGTGATAACCTTTGATTTAGCTGCACTCCTCCACAGTTTTCTATTTCGGTTTGCAGACAACCGGGTGAAAACTGTGATCAACCGCGGCTAATAAATGCTGCCTGTTGACCTGATCATACAGTCACTGCTGCGCTGCTGCACTGACACATCTTTTAATCACTGGGTAGGTAGGCAGATAGATAGACAGAAAGTTAGGTAGGTAGGTGGGTAGGTAGGTAGATAAATAGATAGATAGATAGATAGATAGGTATAGGTACAGTAAGTAGGTACAGTAGGTAGGTAGGTAGGTAGGTAGTTAGGGTAGGTAGGCAGGTAGGTAGATAGGTAGGTAGGTAGGTAGGGTAGGTAGGTAGGTAGGGTAGGCAGGCAGGTAGGTAGATAGGTAGGTAGGTAGATAGGTATGTAGGTAGGCAAGTAGGTAGGTAGGTAGATAGGTATGTAGGTAGGCAGGTAGGTAGGCAAGTAGGTTGGTAGGTCGATAAATAGGTAGATAGATAGATAGATAGATAGATAGATAGATAGATAGATAGATAGATAGATAGATAGATAGATAGGTACAGTAAGTAGGTACAGTAGGTAGGTAGGTAGGTAGTTAGGGTAGGTAGGCAGGTAGGTAGATAGGTAGGTAGGTAGGTAGGCAGGTAGGTAGATAGGTAGGTAGGCAGGTAGGTAGATAGGTAGGTAGGCAGGTAGGTAGGTAGGTAGGCAGGTAGGTAGATAGGTAGGTAGGCAGGTAGGTAGGTAGGTAGGTAGGAAGGTAGGCAGGCAGGTAGGTAGGTAGGCAGGTAGGTAGGTAGGTAGGCAAGTAGGTAGGTAGGTAGATAGGTAGGTAGGTAGGCAGGCAAGCAGTTAGGTAGATAGATAGATAGATAGATAGATAGATAGATAGATAGATAGATAGATAGATAGATAGGTAGGCAGGTAGGTAGGTAGGTAGAAAGGTAGATAGATATGTAGGTAGGTAGATGTAGGTCGGTAGGTGAACTTTATTGATCCCAAGCTGGGAAATTCCAGTGTTACAGCAACAGGTATAAGTAACTCAACATACCTTGCAAAATATATGAAATATAAGAAACACAAATGTAAAAATATCACAAAAATAAAATGGTAACACAGAGGTGCAAATGTGCTGAAGTCCAGACAGAGGTGAGGTGTTGTAGAGTGTCATGGTCTTTGATGGCAGGAACAAGGTCATGATTGTAAGATCATCTGACAAAATAAAACATACAGTGAGAGACCATAGTTTGATGTGGTGGTCTGGACTGAAACCTTTTTTTCTATTTTTTCCCCAAACTGCATCTCAACCCTGATCTGCCTCTTCATTTGGAGCCGAACAAGCGTAAACACAATTTGCTTCCAGGAGATCTCGACATTGGCTTGTCTCATTTTGACATCACAAAAGAGAGAAAGCCCCGCGGACACGTTTAGCCGCATCCATGGATACTGTCGGCTAGGTAACAGGGAACATGTTTGGGTTTTTATCACATTACTGCCTTGTACATTGCAGATGAGACACACACGTGAACACACCGACAATAAATGGGGACTTATATCTTTAAGCCTGCGCTATAAGCTTTAAAAAAAAAATCTTTAAAGGCTTTTGGTGCTTTATTCTGTATTAAAGGCTCATTTTTGATGAAACAAGTCGGTGGTTATTGGTTCAGCTTCTGCTGTTTCAGGATTTGCCTTGAAAAAAAAAATCACAATGACAAAGTTTTTTCAACCAAAAGAAAATAAAGACATTTTCAAGGTGATCCTCCCCCTCACTCTGTGGGCGTCCTACGGACCTCCATTGTGTGTTTGTGTGTGTGTGTGTGTGTGTGTTTGGGGAGGATACATTCACCTTCATATGTTTCCTTGACCCAGTTTCAATGTTGTCTCTGCTGCACATTTTTAAAGCTGAAGGAAAAGAAATCCCATTTAAATCCTTCCAACATGTCTGACCTTCTCTGCTGCCCCTCCACAAACACACACATGCACACACACACACACACACACACACACACACACACACATGCACACACACACACGCACACACACGCACGCACACACACACACACGCACACACACACATGCACACACACACACACACACACACACACACACACACACACACACACACACACACACACACACACACACACACACACACACACACACACACACACACACACACACACACACACACACACACACGCTGCATGTTGTCCTCTTTCTGCCTGGCTTCACTGTGCACAGTTTGGGCAGAGGAGTTGAATTATTCAGCGTCGCTCCTCCTTCCGAAACACAAAAACAAAACGGATGTAATGTAATTTCAATAGCCCCCCATCTTTTTTTTGGTTATTATTTTTTTTTTTTACCCATGTCTGCTTGTTTGTCTGTTTGTTTGTGTTTCTGTCAGCGGGATTACGCAATTTTCGCTCCGTCGTAGTCAACATCGGAAATTTGACGGATTGAAGTACAAACAATGTTTAGGAAATCCTGCATCTGCCCCCTTTAACTGGAAACGCACAATAAACCGACCTCACCCCTCCCCGGCCCGTGGCCCCTCCCTCCACCAGCAGCCAGTTTCATGCTGGACGCGTTCCTTTAAATCGGCCTAATCTCCAACAATCCACTGAGGGGAAAGTCTCTCCCTGTGTCCAATATTCTTGAAACACACACACACACACACACACACACACACGCACATACGCACACAAAATACGTTGCCAAAACAATTAAACAACATCATAATGGAAAAGTGGCTGCTGTAGAAGAGTCAGCTCATCTTTCAGTGGAGGTCTGAGGCTGTAAAACGTCACGTTCCAAATTTGATTTTAAGTTGGCTATCTAATTTTTGCTTTATTAAAAAAAAAAAAAAAGAGGTTCAGATTTTGGGGCCTAACTGTTCCTGCGCTGTTGTGCTGTCGTGTCATCTTTGTCCCTCGACACTCGCGCTCATCTCTGTCTCTGGGTTGTTATTTTGGTTTTCTCTCTCCCCTCAGGCAAAGCTTATCAGACAGACCCTGAAGTATTGACGCCAGGATCCCAGTCTAGTTTCAATGTGCTGCTCAGCAGGTGGCTGCGCACACACACACACACACGCACACACACGCACGCGCGCACACACACACACACACACACACACACACACAGACACACACACACACACACACACACACACACACACACACACACACACACAAAAAAATAATACCACTGCTGCCTCGGCTCGTATGGAATTAAAAAGCTTTCTGTCTTCTGCTTCTGCGTCTTCTTTAACCTCCAGCCATCCTCCCAACAAGACAGATTCTGTAGCCTGTGGTTTATCACAGCAGGCGCACACACACACACACACACACACACGCGCGCACGCACACACACACACACACATGCACGCGCACACACACACGCCAGCTTATACAGTAGCTCGGCTATAATTACATTTACGTTAGTCATGCGACCAGATGTGTTGTTAACAGTAGCCGTGTTGCAGTTCAGGCTCGCTCCCTCAAAATTCAACCCCAGTCTAAGACGGCGAGAGCTGAAAGGCGGAGTCAAAGGCCCCAACTGAGGCACTCTGTCCATCAAACTTGTAAAAACATGAACATTTTGAACGAAATTTGCCAGAAAAACAAGCGCTGGATCCAAGAGGTGAAAAAAAAAAAAATCTATTAGAAACACAATACATTGTCACTTAGTGGAAATAGACAAACTTTTTGGCTACTTGTCATTATGATGTTAAAACTCACTGCACAGTGTGATGGCGAAATGAAAAAACGAAAGCATCCGTACTTTATATACAACATTGGCCCCCTTGAACCGAGGAAGAGAATAACGTTCTCCTCGTCTCTCCCCAGCGATGCCAATGGCAGACGGTGGAACGGTCCCATTGACAAAAGCAACTCGACCTCGCAAGAGAAGAAAAAGAAGAGAGAGCTCCGCGACGACAGAGGCTTCAAAGACGACATGCAGTTTGTCGTCTTTCTGCGGATGTTTAATTCTAAAGGCTATTGGTTCACGACAGTAGTCAGGCTGCTGTCGTTGAGTTAGCCATGATTCTAACGCCGCCGCTAGTTAACGCTAGGAGCCAGAAAAACAAAGAGGGAACTTCAGGGTACACATTTCTTTCTCCTCCTGCGTTATCTCCAGAGTGGTGTTCACTAGTACCTAAGGACAAAAGTACCTGCGTCCTTACCGGCGTCTTCACGACAATAATACCACCTGGAACCACAAGGGGGCACCAAAGTTGTCTGTTGCCTCTTTACACGTGTGTTGTTCAAATACATGGTGGTATTTCCCGACATAACATGTTGACAACAACCATATGCATGCGAGGGATTGTGGGACGCGGGATTCACCAGTTGCGTGGTGTTTCAGAGCCTTAGAAGTGGGACAGGAAGAACTTGATAATTATGTTCCTGAATGTTCTGAACCGGGGGACTACACAAGCAGCGAAACGATATCTGGAAATCAAAGGCGGATTTGCCGTTTGAGTATTAAACGCATTTCCCGGCTCATCCGAGATGCTTCGTCGTTGCCACTGCTGGTGTAAGTCGTGGTTGTTTGTAGAAATTGACTGATGTACACGTGATGTTCCGGGTGATGTGCGCGTGTGCGCCGTCACATGCTTCCGAGGAGAAGGGCAGCAGATGGTCGTTTCATGTTGCGATACCGTCTCGTTCCTCGGAGAGTGTGTTTTGGGATGTGACGCCGCCGCCGAACCCCGAGAAGACCTGTGGCAGATATTTAGGCGGGCGATATGAAATATTTAAGCTAAATACCTGTGGCATTTAATTCAAATGAACGGCAGATGGTGCGGAGCAGATAGCGGAGACAGCTGAGAGGGGCGATAAGGAAACTGTCTGCTCAGTGTCCGGATCCAAACACCTCGCTGTGTTGACGGACATGAACCACCGTCGGTCCTGTCCAGCAGCTCATCTGGCAAACGCTTCAGTGCAAGTGAGTGATGAGATAGATGCAATGATTGTGCCATGATTTTCTTGTTTTATAATAGATACGGCTGATAGAGCTGCACGGTGGCGTAGTGGTTTCGCCTCACAGCAAGAAGGTTCTGGGTTCGAGTCCCAGCCTTTCTGTGTGGAGTTTGCATGTTCTCCCCGTGTCTGCGTGGGTTCTCTCCAGGTTCTCCGGCTTCCTCCCACAGTCCAGAGACATGCAGAATGGGGTCAGGTTCACTGGAGACTCTGAATTGACCGTAGGTGTGAATGGTTGTCCCTCTCTGTATGTGGCCCTGCGATAGGCTGGCGACCTGTCCAGGGTGAACCCCGCCTCTCGCCCAATGTCAGCTGGGATTGGCTCCAGCCCCCCCCGCGACCCTTAAATGGATAAAGCGGTAGACGATGGATGGCTGGCTGATAGAGTTTAAGTAGATTTCAATTACATGTACATAGATATCCCACAAAGCTCATTATTTTGAATAAGCGCCAGTGTTTTTTTTAAGTTTGAGGAGCTGCGGACAATGGCGTGTTGTCTGGAAGCTGCAGGATCTAAAAGAGGACACACGGAGCCAAAAAGACTCCTCTTCTGATTCAGTATGAGGTCATGCAATGAAAATAAAAATGATATCAGGGGTTTTACAGCAGCTACAGTACACGGACAAGCCACCAGAGCTCACAAAGTGACAGCAGATGTACCAAAAAGTTGGACAACCTCCCCTCAGTCCATTTCAGGCCAAATCAGGAATTCATCTGTATTCTTTCTTGTCACATCTTTCACCATGGCGTGACCCAACCAGGGTGAGGGGTGCGTATCTTTACATCCAATACCCCATCCCACCTCCATCAGCCGAGCGTGTGACTGACAACGCCGATAAAAGTCTGTGTCTCTGGACCAAACCAACCAGAAGGAGCCACAATCATCGGGGCGAGGTCACGACCCCTCGCCGGCTTCCCAACCTGCGAACACCTCACGAAACTGACTGTGTGGGTTTGTCGTCTGTGCTGCCATGGTTACCGAAACCCCCCAAAAGCATGTAGACAGTGGCACAATGGGAAATTACAATATACTAAGTGTATGTACAAATCTATATCTCTTATGTTTACCAGTCGTATCTCCTCTCCTCCTCTGCTCATTCCTTCAATCTCTCCTCCGTCCACTTTTTACAGAACGCACACACACACACACACACACACACACACACACGCAAACACACACACACACACACACACACGTTTTTTATTGCCAAGAGACATTCTGATGCCAGTGCCTCACTCACAATCTTCGCCGATGAGGGATGGGTGGACGGGAAGACGGGAGGATAGATGGAAACGGAGCACGGAGACAGGAGGTGAGGAGGCGGAAAACAGTTTGGGAACTTTCAGAGTGCACGGCGGAGAGTTTCAGCGGGGCGAGCGGGCGCGCGCGCGTGTGTGTGTGTGTGTGTGTTCAACGTTGTGTGTATCCATGTGGGAAGCTCATAGTGCGAGTCTGTGTAGGTGTGTGCTTGCGTGTGTGGGTGGATACAGTATGTGCCATGAGGTTTGTGGTTCACACAAGTTTGGAGAAAAATCACCAGAAGCACAAACTAGAAAAAGCGAAGGAAAAACAAGGCATTTTAGAGGATATGAAACTGAAATTTGGTCGGTGTTCGCCGCCGCCACACACACACACACACACACACACACACACTCTCTGTGTGTTTGTGTGTGTGTGTGTGTGTGTGTGGCCTCAGCAGGGCTGCTGCCTCACGTGACCTCCGCTGGAGGAGGGAAGCGAAGGCTTCCAGTGGCATGATGTCATCTCTGAATAAAACATGTCGGAGTGGAGCGAGAGGTTCTCCGCAGGAGGAGTGATCTCATCGCTTTACAGGAAGAGGAAAAAAAAGAAGATCTCCTCCTGAGCACGGAAAAGATCTCAACGCCGGAGTCAGTGCGCCGCATAGCATCAGATCTAAAATTACACCGTGGCTTCATTTGAATGGATCGGTATAGGCACACACACACACACACACACACACACAGAGTGACTCATTACCCATCATCAGATGTTAAAAATGAAGCTTACTCCCCGATTGTGTCAGGAGCGCAACAATCAACGCGCGCAGACTTATCCGCGACAGATGTGTAACCGCGCTCGGAGCTGCGCAGGCGCCAAGAAGGGCCGAGGCGCCGACGCCGCGGCTCGCCAGGAGAAACAGCCTGAAGGAACGAAGAAGTAGAAGAAAAGCGGGCAATCTTCTCGGGTTAGTTTCACCGCTGATCACTCGAGTCAAATAATCAAACCGATGGGCGCTCAGAGGCGAGGAGTCGTCCAACACGCTGTAATTGCCGGAGGGAAAAAACACGGCGACCTCCCGCGTTCGCACCCCGGGCCCAGGAAGGGACGCGCGAGAGGAGACACTGGTTAATTACCATTGGCCCTCCACCGCCGTCCCACCAGGCGTCGGCCTCGGTCGCTCCTGGTGCTGAAATAATTAATGCCGTCGCCCTCGTCCCTGGTCCCTGTAGCCATGACGATGAGAAGACTTTACCCCCCGGAGACCCCCCCCCCCCACCCCCCCACCCCCATGTCAAGCAGCAGTAAACCAATGAGGAAAGTCTGAGTGTGTGTGTGTGTGTGACACATTTAATATGGTTTGTCTTACTCTTATTATATAATATATCATTCTTAATATTATAATGTATAATAATATTGTTTTAGGTGAGTTAAAGTTTGGCTTTAAGGCTCCAGGCTTCTTCCCTTGGAATCCGAGTAACCAACATCAAGAAAAAACTACATAAAAAGTTAAATTACACCAGATCCTTCTGTGGGTCGGCGTCCAACACTCGAGGATTTTCTCTTTTTCACAAAAATGTTAAAGATATTCGCTCAAAGAATAAATTGTTAACAGATTTCACAAGTCTGAATTCTGCAAAAGTGAGGATTAACACATCTAAGGTTGTTTTTGCTCGCCAGTTTGATTCGTGTCCCTTTAAAGTATGTTATTATACCGCTGAATGCTATTAAACATGATTGTTGCCTGGACGCTACCTAAACGCTTGGTAAGGAATGAGCTGCTGAGATAACTCCAAAATACTTTGGCATGCTTTAGTCGCTGTGAGCAAAATATTGCAGGGAAAAAATAAAATCACGAGCAGCATTATATTCATAAGAAAACTTGATCCAGGAGACGGCAAATTTCCTTCAAAGTGAATGTGCTGCTGCAGATCAGAATGCTTTTGGTTGTTTTTTTAGGATCGACAGCAGGGTTGTTGGTGAGGTGTGAAAGCTAAACTCTGCTGGGATCTGGGAAACTACCTCAATCCTTAACAGCAGCTTTTCGGTTTTGTCTGAGCTCCAGACTCCAGGGGACTGAACCAGAACCGGGAAAGACACAAAACTGGAAGCTGAACAACGCGATTGGTTGGCGCGCAATAGTCAAGGACAAATGGGACAAGCAGAAGGGCAAAGGTGAAAGAGACAAAAGGGTGTGTGTGTGTGTGTGTGTGTGTGTGTGTGTGTGTCTGATGAAAAGATGCACTGTGTGTTTTTACCATCTTTCTATTTTTCCTTTTAGATGCAAAATAAAGTCTAAATACAGAATAACACGGAAAAAAAACCTTTTTGTTCAACGACTGAATTTGTACAAAATCAACGAATGTCTTTGTGCATAGTCAACACCTTTATCACCCCTGGCACCGACCCCTTCAAGTGTCTGTCACTGTCCCTGTGAAGGTCCCGAAGCTGCTACTGAGGAGAGGATTTATAGAATCACATGCAATCGGCCTCCAATATTGTCGCTGCAGCTCCGAGGTTCTGTGGTTTACCAGTCAGCTACGACCGGCACTGGAGACGTTGTCCAGCATTATGTTGCTCCCATGAGGCCTGGCTCACAGTCGGAGCGACGGCGGGACGGGGGCTCCGAGGTCGGGTCTCCGTGCAGGCCAGTCGAGACCCTTCGATAGAAACGATCCATCGTGGATCGGATGCAAACAGTTTCGCTGGCAGAGCATCTTTCAAATCAAACACTCGCCTCTGCCTGCGATAATCGCACGCCATCTCAGGTCACATTGATTTATTTTTTTATTACTATTATTATTATTATTATTATTATTATTATTGTTCTCCACAGTAATCTCCCACACTCTCCCCCCCGCGTCCGCTGACCCCCGTCTCCCCCTGCTTTTGTACA
The DNA here is from genome assembly GCF_022379125.1 of Scophthalmus maximus. Lineage (NCBI taxonomy): Eukaryota > Metazoa > Chordata > Actinopteri > Pleuronectiformes > Scophthalmidae > Scophthalmus > Scophthalmus maximus. Next base: position 4,901,313 of record NC_061528.1, read on the forward strand.
TATCATGTCAACCGCGCCGCGCTTTTTATGGATCGAATGGCAATGAATATGGAGACAAAACAATTTGCGACCAAAGCACTTGAAAAGGATTATGTGTGTGTCTGTGCGGGCGTGCCTCAGAAGGTGTCCTGGTGGTCCTCGGTTTTCTGTCGGACCCTCTAATCCTTTTAAATCAGCTCCGCTAATCCCACTTTCTTCCTCGCAGCTGCCGTGTCTCCGCGCGGCGACGTGACGTACAGTACGGTACAGTACTGTACTGTACAGTACTGTACTGTACTGTACTGTACAGTACAGTACTGTACAGTACAGGGCGGGCCTTCTCTTACAGAGACAGGTCCAGAACATTTCATCTATTAACTGGAAAAAACTATAATAAAAAAATAAAGATGCTGTACATTAGCGAAGGGAACACTGGGAAACACTTCACCCTCGCTGCTCTTGAACGTAGCCCCTGCTCGTTAACGCCTCCTATCAATCACCGAACCATTCGAACATTCGTACAGTAGCGTTTCGTGGTCTGATACTGTGGCTGCTTTGAGAAGAAGATGCATTACGACGGGTCTTTTTGGGCGAAGTCGTCTGGACGGTTTCCCCTTTTCGTACCAGTAAGAAGGAAGGGCTTGGACAACATGTTGAATGGAATTGCTGTGTGTGCCGATTGAGGATAACTCGTACTGATTCTTCTACTCATGTCAGCTGGTGTCAGCGGTTCATTCTGCTGACAATTTACAGTATTCAGTCGGGATGAGTGAGTTTATTTGGGGAGGCTCGTCTCTTTCCTCTATGCTTTGCTGTGGTTAAATGTGATGTAACGCAAAGTCAAATGGAAAAGTCCATTTGAAATCGTAGTGAGAAAAAGGAACCGCTGACAGGGAAAGAGGGGGAGCGGCGTCCGACCACGGTTCACGTTAAACGGCGGATGTTGCACTTTTGTGGTTTAGCATCTTGACCGATCAACAACCGGAGGAAGAGTCCAGCGTCCCGCGGGTCATTGTTATGAATGTTGAAAAAACATTCTTCACATTTTGACCCAGTGTGCATCTTTTAAAAACGCGCGAGGCTTCGTTACGTCACGGCTGTTGGGCGTGAAAAGGATGATGAGATCGATTTGGGGGAAAAAAAATGTTGCAGGAACGGGTGAGATACGAAAGCAACCCCCCCCCCCCGACACCCCCCCGACACCCCCTCTTTGTGCCACAGGGATTTTGTTTTTGTTTTGCAGCTTTGCCCTTTTTCTCTCCTTCAACTATTCTCTCCTCCAACCTCCTCGCCACGGATCCGTTTATGGATGCAGAGTCTTTGAACCCCACCCCTTTATAGTTCGGTGGCGGGGGCTAATGTCAATGCTAATTATGCTTCCTCAACCTGGCGACAAAAAAAAGAAAACCACCTTCGCATCGCCGGTTCACAGGGTCCAAGGTGCCAGCAGGTTTCCTGAATCCTCAATTTCTGGAGACGTCGGTTGGTGAGGGGGACTAAGGGTTTTTTGGAAGGTTTATTTATTTATCTCCCCCCCCCCCTTTATTTCCAGGGGCTCTATGAATGTATTCATGGAAAACAACAACAAAAATAAGTTGCGAAGCTTTTTCGAGTCGTTGCGGGGAAGTAACGAGAGAGGCCGCATCGCTCAGCCTAGGTCGTCAACACTGAGTTGGCGTCGCAGCTGGGACCCCCGGGGGACGGAGGGACCGGGAAGCCCTTTCATATTCCGCTTACTAAAGAGAACCTGAGGAGGTAAACAAAGCTGCGGAGCGACCGAGATAGAACAAACCCCCCCCCCCAAAAAAAGAGGTCATAATGAGGAGTTTTTCTCATCCCGAGCGTCTGCAGCTGTGTCCCGTTTCAGGCGAAGGATGCGGCCTCTTCTTCAGGGGGGGGGGGGGGGTTGAAGGTCAGCCGGACCGAGAAACCTGCTTATCCTTCCTAATTGAACATCGAGGATTCGGCATCGTCGTCGCTTCGGGCTTTGGAAACCCTCGACATAATCAGGGAGATGAGCAGGTGCTCATGGGATGAGGAGTTGAGGGGAGAGGTGCAGAGCAGGTTTACGTCACCGTGTGTGTGTGTGTGCGTGTGCGTGCATTTGTGTGTGTGTGTGTTTGTGTGTGTGTGTGTGTGTGTGTGTGTGTGTGTGTGTGTGTGTTTGTTTGTGTGTGTGTGTGTGTGTGTGTGTGTGTGTGTGTGTGTGTGTGTGTGTGTGTGTGTGTGTGTGTGTGTGTGTGTGCACTGGGTGGCAGGGAAGCATCGTTGTTTGTGCCTAATTCGAAAAAAAGCTCCTATAGCCGTGTCGTATTACCGACATTCAGCCGCGATCTGCTTCCCCTCAGAGGCCGAGGTGTGATCTCAGGCCGTCCTGAGAGATGTGAAACACAGAACGAGCTTTTTTCAAAAATTTATTTCAGGCCTTTATCCTGAAAGGTCACTTTACAAGCAAGGTCAGAGGTCAACGTATTTTCGGGGAGGGTTATCGCTCATCGTCGGTCCGTCTCACCGACCTCCCACTCCCACTTGTTTCTCATCTCCTCCATCCGCCTGCCCTCTGACCAGCTCATATGAGAGGACGCCTCGCACCTTCTTCACTTTTGACGATCAATGCGAGGAAATGACAACCTCTGACACGGACACCGTGTTCATGTCGTTCTTGGTTATTTCCCACTTAACCAGTATTTTCCTCCAGCAGCTCCCTCTTCGCCGACGACTCAGTTCAGTTTCTCTGTTTTTTGTTTTGTGTCAAAACTTTGCACGTGACTGGTTGTGTTGTAATTTCTATTTTTAATTTTTTTCCCCTATTAGGCTTTTTCTTCCATTTCAAATTACCGCTGATGTGCAGCTATCTCAGGTTTCTGAATTCAACCACCAAGGTTTGCCCCCTGTGCATATTTTTTTCCACAGTTATGATCATTACATCGCATTCGTATTCATCTTCGGCCAATTTATGCCGTGATTTTAACCTAGTTTTCCTATTCCCCTGCTAGCCGTGCTGTTTTTCACAATTAGTGTCCACCGCTGGCTGGCTCTTAGTTAGCAATTAGTGTCCTCTCGCACAATAAAACACTCCAGTAATAACCGCCGGTCTCTTCCCGCTTTCCCATAAACACATCAAAGCGATTCAATTACGTGCCCACGAAACAGGGATTATGCTATTAAGCAAACGAGGATGCAATAGGAAACTGAGCTAAGATGAATTCATGAGAAACAATGGGCATATTATATAAAGAACTGCCAGCAGAGGGCGCTGACTACGACTTGTGTCTCGTAGACTTTGGTTCTTGAAAAACAAAAGTTAAAGTGTAAACTATACAATAGAGACAAACTAGAAAAAGGAAAGTTTTATCAGAATGACAATTTTAGAAATATAATTTGGTCTTTCTTAGATTTGGGGCTCGGTTTCTCCGAATTTCGATGCGTTTCTTACTTTAAATTAATACGAATCCAAAGTTTCAAACTAAGTTGAAGCGTTGATTCCACAATTGATGTTTGTTTTCTATTTGCAGACAGAATGATTCACTGTGAACATTAAGTCTGAAAAAAACAAAACCCAAAGAGAATAACAAATAAATAAAGATAAATTTAAAAAAAAAAGGCATAAATATCTGGGTCAGACATTAATTGACAAAACTGATTAACGCTGCGAAAAACAAAAAAACAAACAAACAGACAGACACGATGGTTTGGTTCATAACGGTGTTTAAAGTCTGTTTGAATGAGAAGAAAATGTAAACAGATTTACAGCCCCGGGGCAGAAAAACCCAAATCAAGGGCCCCGGTCTTTTTTATCTTTCAGAGCACAACTCAAACACTGCGGCAGTTGGCAGTTGCATAGCAATTAGAGTCGGGATAAATCGATACCTCCCAGGATGTGACACAGCGAAGAGGGCTTCCTTCTCGCAGATGAAATGTATTAAGGTCTGTGAAAAATAAAAATAGTGTGATGGGAGACGGGGAGCGAGATGAGAGCTCGGGCTCGGTGATGCTCAGAGCCCAGAGCCAACGATCAGTGTCAGCCGAGGCACTTCTTATTCAGCGAGTGTGGGGGGGGGGGATATGAGTGTTCCCACTCATATCCCCCCTCTGCATCAAACTGGCAACACGTTTGATGCAGCAGACCGAGGTTCACGTCTTTTGTCTGTAATAATCAATCATGGTGACGACCCTTCATCAAAGCCGACTGATTCAAGTCGCGTCATGGACACACCAATATGTGCAGATGTTGTGTTCTGCAATGTGCGCTCAAAACGAATAGACACATTTGACAGTGTTGTATTGCATACTACAAATTGGAACTGGTATAACAATAATAACAGTAAATGCACATGAAATGCCCGCCTTTGACTGAAGGGTGCGGCCTCTACGGACATCAAACTGTCCGATCGTTGCCAATGTCAGTTTGAGGCCTGGTTCCACTTTGGCAGATTTATTGTTACGTGACGAGAGAGAAAAAATCAATCGGTGATTAATGAAATTGTTTTTACTTGCTGTAAATTTGTATAGTTTCTACTCTGACGGCGGGTTGATCTCTGGCTGTGAAGAATCGAGCCGCGGCTCCAAAGCAAACTGTATAAGTTTCCATGTTGCTTTTGTGAAAAAAATTGTGCATAATTCAGACGATCCTGTTTCCAGATCATCTGTTCTCAGTGACCGAGCCTCATTCTATGGGGGTTTTTTTGCAGAGTTTTACGTCAGGGTTGTTTTGATACGAGGGAGTACTGCACACAGGACTTTCAATAATATACATCTCTGGTGTAAACCTCCCCAAACACCAAACCTTCTGAAAGCAGATTTAAAGTCTATATTATTTTCTTAGTTGGTCAAATGACCCTGGAGGATGTGACACTGACACTGTTAGACAGCAAGAAGAGTTTAAAACCAGATGCTGCTGTGATGCACGACCTGCAACCTTTGATACTGACTCATCCCCACATGCACACACACACACACACGCACGCACACACACACACGCAGACACACACATTGAAGACGCAATACACATATTTAAGTAGAACTCAGGAGTAAACACACAGAGTCAAAAAATAAAGTGATTTCTGTAGAGGCTGTTGTTGTGCCGTCGTGGTCTTCCCACATTCTAATTATCTGAAATGAAAGGATACACGTTGTTTATCTGTTTGCCCTCACTTCCCTTGTCATAATTAATTCACTTTGCACTGTGTATTATCGTAATCCTCGTAAGCAGTTGTACTCGTTTGTACCGATTTGTTCACTTCCATTCGTCTGACGCTGCGGATAGGAGAGTGTTCCGTCCCGCTTTGACCCATCAAGTCGGACTCATTACGCTTACGCAGAACTAATTTGGATGAGCGGTTACGTTAACCTGTAGCATTTACTGGCAGCGAGGGCGTCGCATACAGTTGGAGGTGAAAAGAACAGCTGATTGCGTTAGTTCGGCCAAAATCTTGGTCAATTTAGAAGTTTGGTCCAATGTTATTGACTTGAGCTGCACATCTATGACATTAAAACAGTGAGTAGAGGTGAATACAATGAATTGAAATTAAAAGTTGCATCGGACGTCCTTCACTGGTCCGTTCACTTGTGATGTTGCTGCTTTGAGCAAAAGAAGCGAACGCTTGTTCGGCCTCTGCAAACAGTTTTCATAAACGGGTGAGGAGTGCAGCAGAGGTCTGGAAGTGATCGCCCTCTATAGGCCACATTAGCATCACATTAACCTTTGGGAAGTGTGTGTGTGTGTGTGTGTGTGTCGGTATATATATGTGTGGATGTGTGTGTGAGCGTGTAAAGGACAAATGGGTCAAAGTTTTGTTTTATTCTTAATGCAACACTAAGGACTTTCTCCCCCTGATCTTTTCTACACTTTATAAAAATCCACGCGTAATTCTGTCATTTGATATCACTCATGGTGAAATGTTAATAACATTAGTGCAAAGCACAATCTTCGATATGCATATGACTTGTGTGGGCACATGTATAGTGCCACATAGCGAACAGCTACGAAAACCTCACGAAGACATTTCTGTATGTGTGTGTGTGTGTGTATATATATATATACATATATATGTATATATATATGTATATATATATATACATATATATGTATATATATATGTATATATATTGTATATTCCTCTGTATGTTGCACCTGTGTAATAGGTTTGATATCACAAACTGTGAAATCATAAAATACACAGAGAAGCTGCATTGCTCTGCTGCAGTGAGGTTCGCTTGCTGTCATTTATATCCAAGTAGAATTTAAGAAGTGTGTGCGTGTTCGTGGACGCGTGTGTGCGTGTGCGTGCGTGCGTGCATGTCCATCTCTTTTCATCCTTCCCAGTTTTTAAGCCCAGTGCTGAGCTACTAATGGAGGACAAGCCTGTTAGAGCAACACGCCACGCTTTACTAGCAGCACACCAGGGACACACACACACACACACACACACAGAGGGAGAAAGACTGAAAACCGCACACACGTGTTCATGCAAAAACATACAAAATTGCACCAAAATAGAGAACACATACTGTACACACGGAAGAATACTCAGGAAAACAACACGCATTCACTTCCATAATAGGCAACTCTCTCTCTCTCTCACACACACACACCAAACACTAAACACAGCCTCACACACACACACACACACACACACACACACACACACACACACACACCAAACACTAAACACAGCCACACACACACACAAACACACACACACACACATCCCAGTAGAGTACAACGCCATAGCAACAGCCTGCAAACAGCTAATCTATTCAGTGATGCAGCAGCCGTCCCTCGGTGGGAGCAGAGCCTCCAATTACACCTTCATTTGTTCGTCGGCCCAGCCGAACGGCGCAGCTCTCCAGTCGACTGGTGCAGAACCATCAGCGCCGCTTCTCGGTCGTCACACACGCAAATTGTCCTTCTTTTGAGCAACTCGCCTCTGGCCACAGAACATTGTTAAAGGGACCGCTCAGTGATTCTGAAGTGGGCGTGCATGAGTTTCTTGCGCATAGTTCACATGTTACGTCATGGAGATGGCGCTCAGCGATGTCAATTGAAGCTGTGAAAAACATACGTCCTTCAGCGAACAATTGAACAAGTATATACTTTTTCACTGTGGCGAACAAGGCCGTTTGGCGGCGGTCCCCTCTGCAACAGTGGAGCTCCGACTTTCGCTTCTTCCACTTCTCTCCTCCAAACGCCGTTAAATGACATTGCTGATCACCATCTCCATGAGGTGACATATTAACTATGCATAAGTAACTCATACAACCGCAATTAGAAAATCACTGAACTGTCCCTTTAAGTCTCAAATGTTGTACCGCAATTGCTAAAAAAAAAGCCCCCGCGCAGCGTGCCATCCGAGCAGACTTGCAGGTTCATCAAGCAGTTTGTTTTTCGTTCTGCTGGATCTGTAAGTTACGCGAGCAGCCCACTCATTCACGCCACTGGGTGTTTACCTCGAGGTTCTTTTGTCCGCGTTGGGATTTTCTACGGTTGTTTCTCCTGGTTTGGACAGTGGCGGCGCTGCTGACGCCGCCGCCGCCGCTGGTCAACGCCAAGGGGCCCGGGAAAAAGGAATGAGGAGCGTGGCCATTAACACAGCCATGCGTTCTTTATCAGATCTGCATGATACAATTGTGTTGCTATTTCAATCAAGGTTCCTTTTTTAAATTTCCAATAGTGAATTACCATTCTGGGGTTTAAAGGCTCAAGTCAGGCCTGTGTTTTCCTTCTCGCGTGCTGTATAGACTGGACACATTGTTCAAAAGGGGAATAGTAAATTGTCCAGATGATTTGATTTCATCTACACACAGTGTTCCCAGATAAAGATGGATAGTTCGGAGGACGATGTCCTTCTGCAGAACTCATAACAGCTGCGAGGATGAAAAGAATGTCGGCTGAAAAAAGAGAAGAAAACTTGAAAAGCCAGGTCAAAATGGAATCCTGCTCGCTGCTCCGGTTGTGACCCCCGTCTTTCACTACGCTTACATCACTCAGACGTAGGAAACTAGATGGGGGGGGGGGGGGGCGCAGAGAGGATGTGAAAGAGGGGAAGGAGGAGGGTGTTCCGGAGACACAGCAGTGTGTTAACTGGAGCCGAGGCATGGCCAATTGGACTGAATTTTCCGCCTGTGCGATTTCAATACACAAACGCGGGGCGTACATGGCCGTGCTTAATAACTGCCAGGCTAATGCATTGTATAATCTCCTCTAAATTAATATGTTAGACACAATTGCCTGGTAATTAATTCCTGTCGCAGCACATCCGAATGAGGAGATTTATTCGAATCTGTCAATCATGAAAAGACCCTCGCGCCCCGGGCCAGTCTGATGCGTTCAGATGATGATGATGATGATGATGATGACGATGTGGTTATGTGTGGTAGTATACGTCTGGTATGTATAAACATCCATTACCCGGGTCTTTAAAGAGCCATGTGACGAGGGCCGGTCATCAAGCGAAGGTCACTTGCGGCGAAGGGACAAGCAGCAGCCTTTTGTTTTATGGCTTCATAAAGGACATCATGTCTCCGAGGGCTCCTCAACCCCCCCCCCCCCCCCCCAACGTCCGCCCAGCATTCAGCTTCATGGATTCCTCCTTTTCCCCACACTTGCCTTTCTCTTCACTCGTTGTTCCCTTCTGGTGAAACTGCAGCTACAATCCACACAGAGCAGCAGCACGAAGAGCCGCACGTTTTTTTTTTTCTATTTCGGGAGTTGAGGCCTGAAAGGACTCGTGTCCTCCAAAGGGTTAAGTTGTGAATATGACAGTGGATGAGTGGAGTTGTACCCAAACACTATTGGCCTTTGGCCTTAAATGGAAAAATGCCTTCCTTGTACATTCTGCTTGTACCGTACATGATACCTGTTGGCAATAGTAACACGAAAGAAAAACACTTTTAGTACATTTTGCGGGTGTTTGTATCGAGTGACAGATTGCTGTGGGCAAGGCAAACACATGTCGAGTGAGTATGTAAAGCCTGATAAGAGAATTTCCCACTTCAAACAGCGGTTCCCAAACTACAGGTCCGGCTGAGGCTTCACGATGAGGGTTGCAAGGTCAAGGGGTCACAAGAGATTATTAAAACCAGATTAGAAGGACCTCACATAGACGCATCGATGGCGTGCGATGGCGTCCAAGCCAAACAGTTTGAAACCACCAGAATGGAATAAAGATCAACTACATTTCGTTCACATCCAAAGATCAAAACCAAGAGTTAATTCAGAAAACTAACTGTCGGTTTTGACAGTTTCCATTTCCATGTCTCTCCCTCACTCTCAAGTTATATATATATATATATATATATATATATATCCTCATGGCTACACGCAAGCGACACACCCAAACAACTGTGCGCGGTTGCGTCTCGCTGCTCTGATTTATGAGCTTGTCCACCAGCAACAACTATGTAAATGATTTTTGCCAGGACGAACAGCGCTAACCCAGACGTAGCTCTCTCCAAGCAACTAAGTCGACAGAGGGATTAAATGGTCAGAATTTATCTTAATTAATGCACCAATACATTTCATAATGAAGACTTAAAGGGGGTGCAGGTAAAAAAAAAAAAGAAAGAAAAAAGAAGTGAATTAATCAGTATTACAATGAAAGGAAAATAAAATAGTTCTGTTGACCCAAAGCTTTCAGCTTGGGAAGTGTGAAGACTTACTGCATTATCGTTGTAAACTGAATTAATTGTGATTTTCTTTTTAAGTAAGTGCCTATTCCATAATAAGAACAATCCCGATGGCTAGAAAATAAGTCACTGTGCGTAGTCACAATTATATATACACACACACACACAATATGTACACAAATGGATGTTCAAAAACACAGACTGAGGCACGATTCTGCACAGACAGAGCCAAAAGGTATTTCACTTTTCAGCTATTTGCTCATGCCTGGTGCGGGAATGAAAACACACACACACACACACACACACACACACACACACACACACACAGATACAGTGCACACACAGGCCCGCAGGCATGTGGTTTTTCTTTATTAAAAAGCAGAAAGCGCAATTAGCTGCAGAATATGCTTAACCCTGTATCACTCCCTCAGCTCGGGGATATATTGCTTCTTCCTCCCCATTATTAAAAATATCACAGACATGAGTGGAGGAGGCGGCGGCGAGCGCACGGGAAGTAGAACGGCTACATGTTTAGCAAGTGGAGGTTGGGAAATGGGTTCTGTTTAGTGGCAGGAAGGTTACAGGGAGTGTGTGTGGGTGTGTGTGTGTGTGCGTGTGTGTGTGAGACTGAATGCTTCTTTATCTGCATTGTGTGTGTGTGAGTGTGTCGCCTCGTTCGAGATGTGATGATGATAATTGTTGGACTGTCGTGATGCTGTGAACTACAGTGTCAGTCCCTCGCTGACAGTTATTACAATGATTATAAGGTTCATGAGAGCTGGAGCTGGTTATTTTCGGCCTAACACATCATCCGACCTGTAGGTATTTTACATGTATGTGGTCTTGTCTCTCTGTGTTGACTCTGTGTTTGTTCAGTTTCACTTCAGCTGGAAATTAACTTAAACCAAATTTCTAATTTCTACCTGAACATCCTGAAGTTGCAGCCCTGATTACATTATAGAGATGGTAAAAAAAATGTCTCTCCTCTAAACATTTCTCCTCCTCCTCCTCCTCCTCCTCTCCCGATGGTTCCTCTCTGTGCCAAAACAACACAATAATAAGATTACAACACTGAGTGTGTGTGTGTGGAGCTGGGTAGCAATGCCCAGATTCTAAAAGGTTGTGTGGTTGAGAGACATGCAGCCCACACACACACACACACACACACACACACGTGCAGCTTTTGTATTTTCTCCTCTTACGGTGTTCGGCGGTTTTAGCCAGAAATGGAATTACACTGGAGATTCGTTTTACCATGAAATTCTTTCTCTCGCTCTCCTTTTCTGTCTCGGTTTCTTTTTTTCCATCCTAATCCTCTTTGTCTTTTTTTAAAATGTTTTTTTTACTCATTTTCTCATTCTCTCCATCTTTACACAACAAAGACACACTCGTAGTGGTAGCTATAGAAGAAACAGTGGTCGTCGTAGTAGTAGTTGTACTGTAGGTGGAGGAGGAGGAGAGTAGTCCTGTTGTTGCAATCATCATTGTCACATTTAGCATTCCAGTAGTGAATTAATAATAATGTGTGTGTAGTGCTCATAAGTCACGGTGCATTCACACGAAAGGTTACTTGCCCGTGTTCAACTACTACCGTTGTACTACTCCTACGAAACTGAGTTTTGTTGTATAATATGCGATGACAATAAAGATCTATCCATCTACTACTGGTATTACTATTAGTCTTAGTAGTAGCAGTAAGAGCAGAAAGGCCAAAGTAGTTCTAGGTGGAGGAGCAGCGTATTATTAGTAGTATTAAGACAAAAAGTAGGAGTAGTAGGAGTACAAATAGTGGTAGTATGGGTAGTAATAATCGTGGGAGAATGAGTAGTGGAAGTAGTGGAAAAGATGAAAAGAATTGCTAATGGTAGCAGTACTGTACATGAAATAGGAGTAGTAGCAGAATTCACTACTACCACGGATTAGACTAATACTAATATTATACAGACTACTACTACTATTACACTACTACTTCTGTAACTACTACTATAATAACAGATAATCCCATCGCTATCTGTAATAGTGATTGGTGATAGTGATAATTGAAAGAAGAGGTGTCCGTCATGTGTAGTACTTATGGGTAACAGAAGGAGTAATGGTTGTCGCTTCTTTTGAAAATAGTAGAAGTAGTCTGCCAGTATTGAAAATAAAAACAAATTCTGATGACAGAAGCTTCATACCATTGTTCAGCATTGAATCTGACCGAGATGCTGCATGCGAATCTGTTAAGGGTCTTATCGGCACCCAGTAGTAAGTATTGATCCATTATCCTTCACTGCACACACACACACACACACACACACACACACACACACACACACACACACACACACACACACACACACACACACACACACACACACACACACACACACACACACACACACACACACACACACACTTTCTTTCCCTCCCACCGACTGCAGCTTCCTCCTCCTTCCTACCGCTGTTCCTGCGGTGGCAGACTGAGCTGTAAAAATCAATGGAGAAAATGTCCCGAAACGGCCGATCCAGAAGCCATCTGGCTCTCGTCGTCCTCAGAGACCCGGCAGAACCCCCCCATCCCCCCCACCCCCCCGTCCCCCCGAGGGACCAGACACATGCAGAAGAAGCTCAAAGAGTGAGAGAGAGAGAAAACACAAAGCAAGTATTAAGTCAATAACACGGAAACCCTCGGTTACATACCCCCCCCCCCTCCCGACACGTGTTCTATCAACTTTTGACGAACGTAGACTGGAGGTGTAGCAGTTCCTTTATCTTGTAGATTCGGTATCTCTCCTCACACATAGTACCAGGATGCTTTACGCTTTTTCTGCTCAGATTGGACCAGCGTTTGTCCCGGACGTCACATTTGAGTTTCAAATTTTGACCTTTTCGCCATTGCGACCTCCTTAAATCAATTAATTGAATTTGCAAGAGTGAACTGGATGTGTGCTGCTGCGGTTTGTGTCAGTCACAGCGATGGTGTCAGAGCACAAGTAGAAAGTTACCAGTGACAAAACTATAAAACTTACAGAAAACAGCGAAAAAGAAAGGAGGGGGACAAACGGAAAGGAGAGAAAGGCAATAGACTTTGATGAAAGTGCAAGGAGAGAAGAAAGGGAAACACCTGAACGTAAGGGGTGAGGGGATGACTGAATCAAAAGAGGACGTTAGAGAGAAGGGATGAAAGACAGGAAGAAGGAAAGATGAGAGTTTGAAAACAAGGTGCAGGAGAGAGGAGAGAAGTGAGGCACAGATGACAAGACGGAGAGGCGGAATGAAGGTGGGACATTCGAGAAATATGGGAATATACAGCAAAGAGAAGAAAGAAAGGAGAAGAAGGGAAGACGTTTGTGGCGCAGGGAGCAGTCGTCCGGTTTAGCACAACTCGGTCGGCCATCAAACATTTTGAGAGGCAGCTGGAAGTGATTCCTGCCATCTGATCCTTTAAAAGGGTTTATGATCTCCATAACCCGGAGGAGTCGTCCCGTCCGCCCATCAGGTTCACTCAGTCGTGTAAGTGTGGAATAAAAACTCAGTGGTCCTATATGGTCACATCACATGGATCACTTAGAAGTGTACATGTTTGCACACGCGAGGTTACAACCGGAACATTACTACTGTTTGAATAAAATATGCAATGAACTAAATCATTGAAAATCATATCATATATTAGTGACCAATACCGAAACATCTAAATTTGAAATTTGCAGCACTGATGAAATTCTCTTAAGATACACGTTTACATTTCTAAAAAAAACTGCCTAAAACTCCAACCTAAAATAAAATACAATAGTTGTGGTCCACGTCTTTGCTATGCATGCTAAAAATACAAGTTTTACCTCGATAGCTTTGGGTCAATTGTTGCCTGTTAGCAAAACGATGCTAGCTTTTTTGGTTAGCCCCTAAATTCATGTAACAAGTGTTGTCGTTATGGCAAAGACAGGTGAGAGAAATCAAAGCAGGAAATCTAAGTTAGAGAGCAGCACCTGGTCGAAAAATGGCGACTTTCATTAACAACAAGTCCTTTAAACTCATACGACGAACTCTATACAAACACTTTTTTCGCCACAGAGCATCGTGGGCCCACTGGTAAACGTAAGGGTGATGGTTAGGGTTTGGTTGAGATGGCAGGGAATCAGCATGATTGCTTATATATATAGATATATATAGATATATATATATCTATATATATATATAATAAGTATATGGACATCACAAACTTGACGGACTTACCGAGTCCGCCGCTGACCTCTAGCGACCCGGTAACCACCACTAGAGGGCAGCGGTCTTTAAGATGACCACATACGTTATGCTGCTTCAAAAACGACATTGTTCGTCGTATGAGTTGGAGGACAGGCTCTTCATTCAACAAGTGCTGGCATTTTTTAAGTTAAAATTTGAGCATCTGCAGAACATACCAAAAAAACAGAAGAAAATCAGTCAAACACTTGCCAGAGCTTCACCCACATGTCTTGTCACAGAGTTGGCAGGCGACAGCAGTCGGTTTCGCTTGTATCTGTCATGTACAGACGGACCCCGAGCTGAAGTCACGCAGAAATTATCCACGGCGACGTCAGTCGTTGCTGATGGATGAACATTCAGGGCAACAGAAGTGTGTAAAAACCTGAAAACAAGATGAGTCTGACTTCAAATCTGCAGCGCTGAATGAGAGAAACGTTAAAGTCGGCTGCTGTTCTCACCGCAGGTTCGAGGCTTTCGTGATGAGGACGGAGCACGACACACGATTCATCGAGGCACAGCGATCCTGCACCTGCTGCATGAAATGTGTCCTATGGATACATTTCCCTACTGACATTTTTCTTCGACATGACTGTGTTGTTCTGTTTTGGTTGATCATCCGGTGTTCCAGTTTTGAACAGCTTGGTAAACAAATAAATGAATTCTGCACTAAATCCTCCATTAAACTTTTTTTATTTGCAAGTCTGCCAGCTTTAAAGTGACAGCGGTCAAATCTGCACAGTTTAACATCTTCCCACTTTACTCAACGGCTAAAAGTTCATTACATTTGTAAAAATGCTAGTTGCAGAGGTGGAATAATAAGAGGGAACTTATGGAGTATGTTTATGTGTACTGAAGTAGAACTTTGAAATGCTTTGACCCGTAATCAACAATGTTTTATGTTAGTTTTCATGAAGTCGAGTATCTGATCTATCTCTTCATGGACTACATCACTTTACAGTGACATTTGGCGAGTGTGAGTTCAAGTCCGGAAGATAAATATTCGTATTCAATAAATAATATTTTTTTTAAATGCTGATGAAAGTGGATTGATTCCCTCTCCAGAAATACATTTAAAAAAGGGGGGGGGGCTGTCCCTAGACTGAGCAGGTGGGCGGTCCGGGCTGAGCTCCCCTCTCTTCTGCTTCCCTGCCCTCCATGCAGACATCGCCACATGAGAGCCACATGGCGGACGCTCTGCGGCGGTGGAGCAGTCAGAAAAACAACACCCGGCATCTCAACTCCGACATCAGCTGCTTGTGACGCCCAGATGCTGCTTCATGACGGAGTTGTTTTTTTACATCCTGTACGTTGTGTTGCAGCAGCAGCAGCAGTGGACTCTCTGCTCTCCTCTCTGCCTGTGCAGCCTGTAATGACTGAAGCAGGAATGCTGCCGCTTTTATATAGGCCTCTAAAAATAACTCACCCCACACCGCCATCTAGGGGCCGGACTGACAGCCGCCCGCAGCCAATGGCGTCCCCGCAGCCGCGGACGCTCCGCCCACTGCCCTCACTCGCACCGCCTCCTTAATTGGACGCCAGTGACATCATCAACCCTATTTACCTTATTAGGTCACGCATGAAATTGATTGACGGGTGGTGGCTCCTCCCCCCCCCTCTCGCGCGCCGGTCGCCTGGATTGCAGCGGGGTCTGTGCAGTCTGCTTTGCTGGAGGAGCGAACCTGGCAACCTGGCAAGCTTGCGCGGAGCCCGACTGGCAAATCTGGCAATGCGGAAATAGATCTGGCACCCCCCCCCCCCCCCCCCCCCCCCCCCCCCCCCCCCCCACACACACACACACCCCCCCGCCCCCTCCGAGCGCGCACTGAGGAGAGAAGCGTGACAGGGCGAGCAGAGAGGAGCGGGAGCAGCGTTCACAAAGATACAATAATCAACTCTTTCTATTTGTTTCTTCTTTTTTTTTTTTAATCAAAGTGCTCGGGTGCGCTCATCTGCACCCGCTGGGCTTTTTTTCCCAGCATTTGGGTTTTTTTTTTATTTTTATAAATAAGATAAGTCTTAGAAGAGAGAAAAGAAGAAGTGCGTTTTTTTTCTTTTTTTATCGTTTGGATTCCGGACTTCTTCTTACTGAGTTTTTTTCTTTTTCTTTTTCCTGCATCAAGCATGGATGTGTTGGCGAATTACAGTATTTTCCAGGAACTCCAACTCGTCCACGACACGGGTTATTTCTCCGCGATGCCTTCCCTGGAGGAGAACTGGCAGCAGGTCAGCGGCGATGCGTTTTTCTCTTCTCTTTTTCCGGTACAACCGGGGGGGGGGGGTGTCTATTAGAAAGTGGGGATGGAATGTCACGAGATGCGTTAGTTTTTGTGATGTTGATTGTTTTATGAGTGTGTTTGGTTATGCATCACCGGGGAGCGGAGCGCTCCGGCGCGGCGCGGCGCGCAGCAGCGCAGCAGCGCAGCGCCGCGTAGTTGCGTTTTTTCTCTCGCTCACATGGAGCACGGCGAGGTTCGCTGACAGGAGAAAACACACAAACACACACACACACACACACACACAGAGAGAGAGTGGGAGCTGGGTGAGCAGAGGGAGGATACAGACAAGAGCATTACGCACATGGACAAAAAAGCATTTTGGAATGCGTAAAAACAATGTAACCACCTTCACCTTTACGCGCTCGCCCATTATTGTTGAAACTAAAAGTCCCTTAAATGTACCTTAATCATTGGCATAATTAAATGCCCTTGATCATGAATTTAAAAGCAGGAGCATGGCACTGTGGAAATCCCCCATGAGGAGCTTTTTCTCTCCTTTTTTTTAAACCAAAAACCTAAAAAAGGTTCACCATCTTCTCCTCATTGAACCCAAACGCTGGTGGTCAGTGTGGAAATGGTTTTTTTGTTTTTTCTTAGTTTCGCTGGAAATTCTGGAGAAAACATGCAGAGATGGGATGCAACATCTCGGACTCCACGTTGCTCTGATGGGGAGGAGGAGGAGGAGGAGGAGGGATATTCTGATCTTTGAGATGTAGCGAGATGCTTCAATGGAAGTTTACGGGTTTTACAAAAAAAATAGTGCATTTGGTGCAACTTTCTATGTTTCTCCTTTCTTTCTTTTTTCTTGCTGTTATTGTGTGAAGTATTATAGGCTCCACGGTGTCAGTCAGTTTGAGTGGCAGCTGCAGACTCGGAGTCGGAGCTGATTGAAGGTGAAAGTGGAGTGGGTTTTTTTTTTTTTTTTTTTGGATTCCCACTGCCGGAGCTGATGATGTAGAAGGTTAAGTCCCGGAGATGGTGATGGTGTCTTCAGTGTGACTGATCTGATCGATACACCAGCCTGACACACACACACACACACACACATACACACACACACACACACACACACACACAGGAAGGGGGCATGCATGGGAGATGGACACATGCATAACAGCTAGTGACTTGCCCTTAAATAATACATCCATATGTGCCACTGTTTGTTTGCAGATCATCCTGCTGAATTATGTATCACCACCCACTATAGAACATACTGTACTCTGTCCGAGAGCCCACAGACTGTTTTTTATGAACCTTTATCTCACATTTTAAACCTTATTTTCATGCACAAAGAAGAAAAAACAAAACAATGACAGTGATTTTTCTCTGTACAGTGATTGTAGTCCTGGTGATGGAGTGAAATTGCCCCTTTATCTGTTTTCACAATCAAAGTCCAGGTTTCAGAATCCAAACGAGGATTTAAAATACTTTTTGAAACACGTTTGACAATTGTTGAGATGCAGAATTGAACGAGAAATGAGGCGAGCGATTGAAAAAAACCCAATTCCCCTTCTGTGTCCCCGTTGAACTTGACGAAAAGAAGCTGTTAATTGGAAGCCACCTCGATGAGCCTCACGTGTGTGTGTGTGTGTGGCAGTGTGCTATATCACCTTAATGATATGCTATTGAGAAGTGAGTCCCTGCCTGGGACAAAGATCCACGCCGGGGTCACGCCGTCGTGTGCCTTTTGTTCTGGTGGTCGTGAACGAAGCCCAGACTGCGTTTGTCCCCCGTGACCGTCTCGCTGACACAAATCCTCACCGCCTCGTCCTATTTTTAGTCCACGCATCCCCTGTAACCCATTTGTTTCCCCCCATCTGTAATCACGTTGCTAATTGATTGAGAGTTTGGGATGTTGACGTGGCGACTCGTTTTTCCACAGAATTGCTGCCTTGAGACGGAGGAATGTCGAGCCGGAGGGAGGCGGGCGGGAGAGCGGGGGAATAGAAGCAATTCCGCTCGGTGTGCGTGTGCGCACACTTTTTGTCCACGGCGGACAGTTTATCATATCGCAGGTATGCGCGCGCTGCGCTGTAAGTTATCGTTTGGAATTTGACAGCCACGCCGTTGTGACGCAAGTCGTAAGTGAATGATAGCACCTGTTCTGTGTGAGTGGCTGTGATGACATATGGGCAGTCTCTCAGAGAGGTTTGGAGTATTAGGGCTCCCTCCATTACTTGTTGCCCTGGCAACAACTATACCGGCGCTGAATGGTGATTGCGAGGCAATTCAAGATTCTTTTGGAGGAGGGCACTCTGGCATTTTAGAACGTGGCAGTTTGTGATCATACCAGGAGTTATGTGAGAAGATATATCAGTTATTTCACAACGTGTCCAGTGGATAGACTGGTCGCGAAACATAAGCACTTAGAAGTGTCAGGAAACACCGAAGAAAAAGTGGAACGTCCGGCAGCTGAAGACACTTTTGGGAGGAGCTGGTGGAGACAAGGCAGATACGTTATTCACCACCTGGACAGAAACACGATCACGAACGAATGGCTACGAATCAATGAGGTGTACTGTAAGAAGGGGACTGAGCTAATAGCTTAGCATTTACAAAGGCCCGGATTCGTCAACGGTGCGTTTGTTGATTGAAGTTCTTTTGACCCCTGACAACAACCTGAGTTAATTACTACGATTTATCTTGAATTGTTAATTCTTGACAGACAACAGTTTTGCACATGTAGGCATATTGGTGGCTACTTCTTTTTCAAACTTTTTCCATCAGCGGAGGGAAGCTAGCAGTTTTCCCTCGCTTCCACTGTCTTATGCTAAGCTAAGCTAAAAACACCCCGGACCAAACTGGGAAATTGGTACGGAATGAAACGAGTACATTTTTCAAATCCAAAATGTCAGAATCTTCTCTAGATGTTGGGTCGTTTTGCGGACGTGTCCCGTCACGTTTGGGAATTTGGCTTTGAAAATACTAAAAAGGAAATCTCAAATTTGAATCATAAAAACAGAGGGAAATGTATCTGCACTCGTGGGGACACAAGTCTTAGGGAGAGCAGATACTCCGATGTTCCTGTCCTCTCTTTGTTTCTTCTGTCTCCTCATCCCCTCATTCACTCCATCTCCATTCCTTTCTCTCTCCCTCTCTTCTATCACTCTGTAACACACACACACACACACACACACACACACACTCTGGCTGGCATGCACTAATGGAAAAGCCATGGTCTGGCAGGACTCATCCCGCCACTTCGACAGTAATTGGCCGTTTGCTGTCAGACTGACGGAGAAACACACACACCAACACACGGACACATTCTGAGACACACACACACACACACACACACACACACACACACACACACACACACACACAAACAACCAGATTTATCTTCTTTTTCCTTTCCGTCCCTACATTAAGCTCCTGGTCTTTGGTCTTTTCCTGGCACAGGCGTCTTCTATCAGGTACTTTGCATCATGGGTAAACATGTGGAAACCCCCCCCCCCCCCCCCCCCCCCCCCCCCCCACCTGTCTATCAGTCTGGTTGCCTCTGACAGTATGAGCCCATGTTGTGCATATAATTGCTTCATCCTCGCAGGTTTGAAGGGATGTGATAGGCTTAAGGGATGTGTGTGTGTGTGTGTGTTATGACTGTGTGTGTGTGTGTGTGTGTGTGTGTGTAGAGGGGATAAAATGGCAGCGGAGACTCGCCAATTAGATGTAATTCATTCATTTCAAAGCGAAAGTCCGATGATGGGAAAACAACGGCTGTGAAAACAGAGGGATGATTGGGGGCGAAGGGCGAAGACGAGGTTAAACTGGCGAACTCTCTCGTCGTGTCTTTCTCGCCTCGTCTCTTGATTGATTTCGCCGCGGTGTTGTCGCGGCACTAGACTATAGGGGCCTCGTGCTCCTGCGAACGACAGCCCCGCGTTTTTTTTCCCCCCTCAAGAGCGCACTTTGTCAGGTCTGTGTCTGCCGCCGCTCCCGACTGCAACAATGACGAGTCAAGCGCTCCGTCTCATTCCCGTCCGTTGCTCCCTCAGCGTTTCCACCGAGGAAAAGCTCGCAGGTCTTTCGCCATCGCTGCCATTTTTCCACGGAGAATCATCCAGTTAACTGCTGTTGAATTGACTCTCTCCCCTCTTTCTTCCTCTCGGGTTTTGTATCAAACCCAACAAAGCTCCTGTGTTTAATTCAGAACCAACCAATAGCACAAAAGAGCTCGATCCGACCGTTTGACTCACGGAGCTTGTTCAGGTACGCTGACATTCCGGTGAAAGAATTATCTCAAGCATTGTTTCGAAGAGTTTTCTTCACAATAGTTCTGTCGGTGGTACAGGGTCTGCATCAGCAACCGACAAGTGGACGGAGAAGCCACATGACTCGTATCCCTCTCCCCATCACACATCATCTATATAAGCGCTTTTCAGGCGTGAACTCCGGAAAACATCTGCAAAATTGGGCCTGGACGTCTTTCGCCGCGGTTTGCCTTTCGCGTACAGTGCCACGAGCGCGACAGGGGGCTCGTCCGAGTCGGACGCAATCTGAAAAAACATTCTGTGGCGTCTGCGCAGGGTAGCGCAGGAGGCAGGCTTTTTCAGTTTTTGCTTCCGGTCGTCAACACGCGATCATCCCTCAAGATTTTCCCGCCGTTTTCTCGCGTGGGCTCACTCGGGACTAGGAACAGTTCCGGGAAATGGCCGGAAGCAACATTTGCATTCTCACATTGACCCCCCGCCCCCCCTCAGGAAAGTTTCAGGGAAACGTCCCGACTCCAGTGCCTGTCTGAAAGCATCTCTACCTCCACCAAGCTATGGAGCAAGATGTTGATCATAACCTGTTAACCCACCGCACGGACCGCTGGATGGACTGGTTTCCAAACATCTCTCTCTTTATCCTCACTCGGATTCTCTCTCTCTCTCTCTCTCTCTCTCTCCCTCCCTCCCTCCCTCCCCATGGCATGACGCCGGCCCAGGGAAGTTTGACAAGATAATAAATTGCAATGCGCGCTGCGGTTTTTCACATTTCACAGTCCAGTAGCTCTGTACGTAGGGACGGCGGCGGGCGAGGGGACAACGGAGGGGAGGGGCTGAGAAACACCAGGAGACACAATAAAAACGAGTCGAGATGAACAAATGCCCACGAAAGTTAGCCAGGAAGGGGAAGAAGACCTTTCTCATTTTTTCTTCTCCATCCTCCACTTCCACTTCCACCCCTTCCTCCTTTTGTCTGTGTTGCTACTCGTCTTGTTTCACCACTGACACACACACTCACACACGCACACGCACACACGCACACGCACACACACACACACACACACACACACACACACACACACACTCACACACACACACACTCACACACTCACACACTCACACACTCACACACAATGTTATGTAATTGTCTTTTGCTGCTTCCTCATAGTCAAAGCACATGACCAAAAAAAAGAGGAAGACGAGGGAGGAAACACACTCAGAGAGGGAGAGAGATGAAGAGGAAGAGGAAGTAACTGCCGATTATGTAATAAGTTACCCGAGTATCCGAAAAACATACTTTTCAAAGGCGACACAAAACAGAAATCTAGCGTATTTCTCTCTATTCGCCAAATTGAGAATTCTGTCCAGATCCGGAGAAACGTGTTGTCTCGTGACAACCGCAAACCATAGAGAGGCAGATTTGAAGCTGTGGGAGAAAGTCAGATCTGTAATAAAAAAAAAAGAGAGTTCAATCACAAAACCTGCGGCTGCTTCACTTCCTACAGTGTGGTGGCTGGTGCCAACTGCTCTCCTCCATGTGAGTCACTGTAATCACTGCTTTCATCCATTTCCTTTTCTTCTCTTTTTAATCATGCTCCCAGACACACACACGCACTTATTGTCTTTTTCTTCATAAATTAAAATCACTCGAGTCAAACGCGCTCACGCACGCACGCACGCACGCACACGCGCGCGCACGAGAAGCCATATTTCAGTAAGTGAATAAGGCATTCAGTCTTCGGCGGCGGAGATTAGATAAGAAAGTGAGCAGTCAGACTGCCACGGCAGGAGAGCAGAACAAATGAACTGCACTCGTGATGGAGAGAGCTTTACGCCGCCAAAGCGCCGGAGCCCTGATCTTTTTTCAAGAGGAGCAGGGGGGGTTTTTTCTTCCACGGCGGGGGCGACTCTTTAACCGCGGAGAGCGATTACTGCAGTTTACGAGGAGATTTAGCCGTTCGCCTTTCGTCGTGCTCCACATACTACTGCGGTTATCCACCGTGTTCATCCTGTACATCATGTTTTACACATGCACACATGTATATAGATGGATACGTACTCTCTGTGTCGCGGGCCCCGTGTAAGCACAGGCGCTTCGTGGCTTCGACTGAATTCGCCTCGGAGCAATCGAGTTCAGGAGATGAGTGGAGGTGAGGGAGGGGCTTAGAGATCGCACACAACACACCTGTGTGTGTGTGTGTGTGTGTGTGTGTGTGTGTGTACATCCTGCTGAGCCAGTGTTGGCTCAGGGACAAAGCCCTGTGACCTGGCGTCCGTCCAGCTCTACTGCGCTCTGTCTGTCTCTCCTTTCTTCTCTACCCCCCCCCCCCCCCCCCCCCCGACGGCCTTTTGTCTGTGCACATTTCAAATTTGCACACTTAGAATTATATTTTTGAGAAGAAAAACAAAAACCCCAAAAAGCCTAAATATAGAGAAGAGTTTTTCCCTCTGGTCTGAGGTCAGGCTGATGTGTCAGCAAAGAAAAACACGATGCAATAAAAGCTGATTGAAACATATTTTTTTCCGAGTAAACAATGACATGGTGGGACCTGCTTCCTCTTCTTTCTCTTTCTCCTGCCTCTCATTTATTACCGGCCGAGTGGAACATTGTTAGAAAGAAAGGAAAGAAAAGAAGGACAAATGACGAGTTTTGCCGGAAAAATTACATAAATACCGGCAGCGCTGACACGACTCCATGTTGAATTACTACAGCAGTTTTTTTTTTTTTTAATATTATCTTGTCTTGTCATGACAACAACGTCTCTCACTGACGATAAAACACACTGATTCATGTTTAACTTTGCAAACATTTTGCATATTGGTTTGATATGTGGACATCTGGTGGAGAACGTGTGTGTGTGTGTGTGTGTGTGTGTGTGTGTTGTGGTAATGACATCATCCGTAGTGAGCAGAGGATGTTGACAGTGGCAGAGGAAGTGTGTGTCTTTGTGTGTGTGTGTGTGTGTGTGTGTGTGTGTGTGTGTGTGTGTGTGTGTGTGTGTGTGTGTGTGTGTGTGTGTGTGTGTGTGTGTGTGTGTGTGTGTGTGTGTGTGTGTGTGTGTGCGCAAGCTTGCCAAGGCCTACAGTTGGCACTACACCATCCAGGATATGAGTTGCACACACTCAAGTCCAGTTTCACAAAGATCCGGTCGACCGGCGTGTAAAGTTAGACCCGGTATTGTTTTGCTCTATGGGTTAGTTTTCACACAAATATATATATATATATCTTTGGCTTATTTTTAATCCCGGGCCGTCCCAGCAACCGCCAGCCACCTGACACCCGACAACACGGCGGAAAACGCGGCTCGATTTGTGGTTTGAGCGCAGAAACACTTAGTTGGATTCGTGCGGCGGAGGAAACCGAGAAGCTTCAACCCGCATTTGGACAAAAGCTCACAAAATCTTTCAACGCGGGGGAAATCCAAAGGCACAACTCGTTAACCTTTTTAAAAAGATTGATGAAGTAATTTGTGTTTTCTGCTTTTCACATCGTGCCAGGACGAGGCGGGGTGAATTGAAATGAAGCAATTAAAACAATAGTTTTCACGAGTGCTGCCATATTTAGTCACACGAACTCAGAAGGAGCAAAGATTTCCACTTACGTAGTTGTACATGAGAGCAGTGGGTCGTTCTAATGGACTTTCCTTATAACTGTAGTGAAGAGAAGCCAAACATGTGGTTTAGTCTAAATATAGTTGAATTTTTCTCTGGTCAAATTAGTGCTGCTCGTTCTACGGCCTGTCAGAGCCTCATCTCTGTGCAAATGATGAACAAAGATCTGACATTTTAGTTAGTTCATAACTTGAGAAGGCGAGGAAACGTTCAAAACAAAATATTATCCCCAAGACAGGGGAAGGGCCCTTTACAATGTTCACAACATCCTTCAAGGGCCATGTTAAACTATTAAAAGGCATATATCACATTAACCTCTTCACTGTACAGCGGCAAACAGAGATGGTGCAAACTTTCAGTGCATGTCCCCGTCAGCGTGGGAAAAAAAATTGCCCGGGGGGGGGCCTTACTGTACGTACAGTCGACAGAACTCGAGCACAGATCCCTCAGTCCACGGCCCGAAGGCCGCCGGTTGACATGGAGGTGTGTAATGTTGGATTATTGCTCAACCACAGTCACAAGTGGGTCTGCAGGAGAGTTTCACAAGAGGACGTCACTTTGTTTCAGGGCATTTTGAGCATAATGTACTCGGAGTGTGTGTGTGTGTGTGTGTGTGTGTGTGTGTGTGTGTGTGTGTGTGTGTGTGTGTGCGCCTGATGTCTGCGCGGAGACGGAACAAGAGACTTGCGAGCTGCAGTGATGACGGAGTGTGCCGGCGTTCCAGTACGCATTTATGTATGCATGATTGGTGTGTGTGTGTGTGTGTGTGTGTGTGTGTGTGTGTGTGTGTGTGTGTGTGTGTGTGTGTGTGTGTGTGTGTGCCCGCAGACTGGGACGTGGTAAATGGGTCAGATGCAGTGGAGGAGGATGACCTTGGGAATTTGTCCTGTTTTTTCTCTTGAGCCTGCCGACGCTTTTCTTTGTCTCAGGGAGAGAGAGAGAGAGAGAGAGAGAGAGAGAGAGAGAGAGAGAGAGAGAGAGAGAGAGAGAAGGAGAGAGAGAGAAGGAGAGAGAGAGAGAGAGAGAGAGAGAGAGAGGGAGGGAGGGAGGGAGAGAGAGAGAGAGAGAGAGAGGGAGGGAGGGAGGGAGGGAGGGAGACGACGACAGAGAATTCAGAGTCACCAGATGTTGCCGAAAGCTACATTTGTTGCCAGACAAGTTGGAAGCAACATTGACCTCATGTTTCCAACGTCTCCTTTTCTTTGTTGTCGTCACAATAGTGTGCGTTCCTTGTTTTTTTATTTCCCCCCCTGTCCGTCCGCCTGTCGCGCCCTGTGAGTCTGGCTCTGCTCACAACTTTGTCTGAAAGCAAACTTTGAGCACGCAACTTCAAAATGTGTCATTGTGGGGCGGCGGCGGGGGGGGGGGGGCTGGGGCTCCTCTGACATCATCATCCACCCGCTTCTCATTGGCCGGATCCGCCCCGATCACATGAAAACAGCTGCGGGGTCAGGCGATGTTAAGTGTCTGAGTCACTAACACTTATACCTCCAGTCTTTCTCCTGCTGCAGTGATCCCAACCAGCATTTTGGATTTTGAACTACAATACACCTTCTATTGAATCATCCATTTTACCGTGTGATGTCATTAAAAAGTACAATACTCTCTCCTGGTTCCCATCACTTCCACATATCTCCTCTTTAAGCCTCCCAGTCTTTCCTGTTTCCCTCGTGTCCAAACACACCTTATTCATTGAGCCAAATACTAAGTGCAAACATATTCATCACTACTGTTGTTCGAGTTGTGGCTCATCGGGTCGCCGTGGTTTTTCACACTCTTGTGTCACCAATTGCGCATTTTACGCAGACTGCATCTCAATGAGGCCAGCTGCTCCGCGGTGTGTGTGTGTGTGTGTTTGTGTGTGTGTGTGTGTGTGTGTGTGGAGAAATGGTTGTGGTGTCTGGCCCCAGCAGTGCCACGATGCCTGCCATACTGGGATATGTGGGTCGTCAGCTATTTTAATCCACAATGTTGCCTGGAGTACCTGAGGGAAAAGACAAGTGCTGCAGCGCGTGTGTGCGTGTGTGTGTGTGTGTGTGTGTGTGTGTGTGTGTGCGTGCGTGCGTGTGTGTGTGTGTGTGTCTGTGTGCGTGTGTGTGATGTGCGATATGCGAGGTGCGGTTGCGTTGTTTTGGGTCGGGTTGTAAATGAGCTATCTAACGGGAGGAGGGTGCGTCCACAATAATGCAAATTCAATTTGAAAATGAAAACGTTCACGTGTCAAATACAGTTCTGTCATTCTCCAGAGGCAAAGAGAAA